>NW_016940848.1:14780-15303 GCF_001483705.2 Eufriesea mexicana | reverse complement strand
GTTAGGCTACGTTCGGCTGTTACGTTTGGTCACGTTAGGATAGGTTAGCTTTGACTATTGTGCTAGAGACTGAGATTATATGGCTAACTGCGCACTACTATTCTCTAGTATGCTCTGCTTGGCTGTATTGAGGCCAGCAATTGTGGCCTCGGCACGATAGCATGAGTTAGATTACGTTTGGTTACGTTCAGTGTGGCTAGGCTAGGGAAGGGTAGCCTTAAATTTTGCGCTATGCTGCTATTCGGTTGGATTCTACACTCTACATTGCTCTACTATACTCTGCTCGCCTCGGGGAGGCCAGATGTAGTGATCTCGGCACGTAAGGTGTAGTTAGGCTAGGTTTGGATAGGTTACGATAGTTTGGTTTATGTTTGGATAGCTACGAATTCGTGGTGTAAACCGATAAACACTCTTGTTGTGTCTACTATATTCTGGTTGGCCCTGGGGTGTCCAGCAATAGTGGTCGCTGCACGTTATATTGAGTTATTGTACGTCTGGTTAGGACACATTATCAGTGTTACGT
>NW_016940848.1:6348-12545 GCF_001483705.2 Eufriesea mexicana | reverse complement strand
GTTATGATACGTTTGGTTAGGATAGGTGTGGTTATGGCAGGAGAGTGTTGCTTTGACTTTAATGCGACGCTCTGCTATTCGGTGGATTTCCTCGCTGCACATTGCCCTAATATTCTCTGGCTTGCGCTGGGTAGGCCAGCAGATGTGGTATAGGCAAGACTGTTTCAGATAGGTTACGTCTGTTTGTGTTACGTTTGGTCAGGTTAGGCTAGGATAGCTTTGAAGTGCTGTTCGGTTGATTTCAGCGACCTACTGTGATCTGATATACCCTCCATTGCTCTGGGAATTTCAGAAATAGGAGCCGCTTCTCTTTAAGTTGTGTGAGGTTACGTTTGGTTAGCTTACGTTCGTTTGTGTTAGTTGGGATACCTTTGACTTTCGAGCTATACACTGCTATCCGGCGGATTTCTGCGCTCTACGTTGCTCTACTATACTCTGATCGGATCTATGAGGCCAGTAATAATGGTCCAGGCGAGTTAAGTTGTGTTCGGCTACGATCGGTTGTGTTATGTTTGCTATGGTTATGTGTGGATAGATTAGGTTTTCGTGGTATACACTGTTATTCGGTCGATTACCCTTCTCCACTGGGCCCCACTGTACTCTGCTCGACTCTGGGATGGCCAGCAATAGTGGTCGCGGCATGTCGGGTTCAGTCAGTCCACGTTTGAGTAGGTTGGGTAAGGGTAGGTTAGGTAACGATATTTCTGACTGCTGTGCAACACACTGAAATTTAGTGGCCATCTGCGCTCTACTGTGCTCTAGTACATTCTGCTTATCTCTGGGAGGGGGGGAGGCAAGCAACGGTGGCCTTGGCACATATGTTTGGGACAAGCTGCTTCCTGTGGTGTTACGTATGGCTAAGTTTGGATAGGGTAGCTTCGACTATTGGGCGGTGCACTGCGAATGTGTTTACTTCTGCGCTCTACTCAAGTCTAATATGTTATAGTTGGATCTGGTGAGGGCAGCAATAGTGGTCTCGGCACGGTAGGTTGAGATACATTGCGTATGGTTATGTTTCGTCGGTTAGGTTACGACAGGGTAGCTTTGACTTTCGTGCTATACACCGCCATTTGGTGGTTTCCTGCGCTCTACATTGCTCTAATATGCCCTGCTTGGCTCTCGTGATGCCGGAAATAGCGGTCGTGGCATCGCAGCTTGTGTCATGTTACGCCGGCTTATCTTACGATTGGTTAGGATAGGGTGGGAAAGCTTTAACTTTTGCGCTATACACAGCTCTTCGGTGGATCTCCGCGCCTTACTGTGTTCTAGTATGCTCTGCTTGCCTCTGGAGAGGGCCGCAATAGTGGTCGCGGCACTCTAGGTTGTGTCATGTTACTTTTGGATTTGCTAGGTTAGGATACGTTTGGATATGATGGCTTAGACGCTTGTTCTGTACACTGACAATCGATGGATCTCTGCGCCCTACTGTGCTCTAATGTGTTCTGCTTTGCTCTGGGAAGGCCAGCAACAGTGGTCTCAGCACGATAGGTTTACTTATTCTACGTTTGGTTAGATTATGTTTGGTCAGGTTAGGTTAAGATACCTTTGTCTTTTGTGCTAGACACTGCTGTTAGGTCGATATTTGTGATCTGCATTCCACTACTAGCTTCCGCTTGTCTCCGGGGACGCCTGCAATAGCTGTCGTGGCACGTTTGTTTGAGTGAGGTTTCGCTAGGTAAGATAAGGTTTGGCTATGTTTGGATAGAATAGCTTTGACTTTTGTGCTCTACAATGCTATTCGGTGCAATTCAGTACTCTACTGTGGTCTCAAAAGATCTGCTTGGCGATGGGGAGGCCAATGATGGTCGTCTCGGTGCTTTAGGTTGTGTTAGGCTGCGTTTGGTTGTGCCACATTTGGTTAGGTGAGGATAGGATATCGTTGACTTCCGTGATATACAGCGCCATTCGGCGGATTCCGGTGCTCTACATTGCTCTAGTATGTTCTGCTTATGTCCGGGGTGGCCGGCAACAGCAGGCGCGGCACGTTTCGTTGTGTTAGGTTACGATTGGCCTTTAAAGGGTAGACGACGTTTGGTTAGGGTTGCTTCGACTGTTGTGCTATTCACTGCTCCCGGAGGATTTCTGTGCTCTACATTGATCTACTATAATCTGCTCGAACCTCGGGAGGGCAGCGATAGTGTTCTCAGCGCGATATGTTGAGTTAGGTTGCGTTCGGTACGTTCAGGCTTGGATACGTTGGGACAGGATAGCAATGCCCTCTGTGATGTACACTGCTACGCGGTGGACTTCTGTGCTCTACTGTGAACTAATACTCCCCGCTTTGCTCAGGGGATTCCAGAAATAGTGGCCGGGGCGCGTTAGGTTGCCTTAGGTTACGTTTGCCTTAGTTAGGTTCGTTTGTGTTAGGTTAGGACAACTCTGACTTTCGTGCCACGTCCTGCGATCCCATGGACCTCTGCGCTCTACTCTCCCCTAATATGCCCCGCTTGGCGATGCGATGTGCAGCAATATCTGGCTAGGCACGTTAGGTTGGGGTAGGTTACGTTTGGCAAGGATATGTTACGTTAGGTCAGGATATGTTACTTTATCTTTTACTATTCTGCTTTAGACTCCAATGCGGCGGATATCTGCGCTCTGCTGTGCTCTAGTATATTCTCCTTGGCTCTGGGGAGGTCGGTAATAGTGGTGTAGGCACGTTAGTTCGAGTTAGGTTACGTTTGTTTATGTTACCCTGGTTATGTTAGGATGGGATATCTTTGACTTTTGCACTGTACGCTGCTATTCGGTGCAATCCTGCGCTTTACTGTTCCCTAGGATATTCTGGTTGGCTATGTGGAGGCCAATAGTATTGGTCTCGGCACGTTATTCTGAGCTTGGTTGCGTTTGGTTGTGTCACGTTTGATAATACTAGGATAGGATAGCTTTCACTTTTGTGCCATACACTGCTATTTGGTCCATTTCTGCGCTCTACGTTGCGCTACTATACTCTGCTCCAAACGCGGGAGGCTAGCAATTGTGGTCTCGGCGCGTAAGGACGAGCTAGGTTGTATTTGGTTATGTTAAGTTTGGGCTGGTTAGGATAGGACAGTTTTGACTTTCATGCTATACACTGCTTTCCGGCGGATTTCTGCGCTCTACTGTGCGATATCAAACTCTGCTCCACTCCCGGAATGCCAGGAATATTGTTTGTGGCACGTCAGACATATTTTGCTTACGTTTCGTAGTGTTGCGATTCGCTAGGTTAGGATACTATAGCTCTGACTTTTGAGCTGCAACCTCCTTTTGGGCGGGTTGCTCCACTCGGCTGCGTTCTATCGTGGTCTGCATTGCCCTTTGGAGGCCAGAAATTGTTGCCGCGGCACGTTGGGCTGAGTTATGTTACGCTTGTTTATCTTGCGTTGGCATGGGTTAGGCTTGGGTAGCTATGACTTTTCCGTCATCTACTGCGATTCTGCGGATCTCTGGGCCCTACTCTCCGCTATTATCTTCTGCATGGCTCTGGGGAGGGCAGGAATAGCGGTCTCGGCTCGTTAGGTTGAGACAGATGGCGCTGGTTTATGTTACGATTAGTTACGTGAGGAGGGTATAGGTTTGACTCTTATGCTATGCACCGCTATTCGGTGATTTCTGCGTTCTACGCTGCTATAGTATGCTCTGCTTGTCTCTGGGAAGGGCAACAGTAGCGGTATCGGCACGTTTGGTTGAGTCAGGCTAAGTTTGGTTATGTCTTATTTGTTCGGGGTTTGGCTAGGGCAGCTTTGACTTTTCTGACACACAGAGCGATTATATGGGTTTCTGTGGTATACTCTCCACTAACGTGTGCCGCTTGCCTCTGCGGAGGCCGGCATTTGTGGTCGCAGTACGTTAGTTTGGTTTGGGTTACGTTTGGTTACGTTACGGTTAGTTAGGTTAGAAGAGGATGGCTTTGTGCTTAGTGCTATAGTCTGCTGCAACGCGGATTTCTACTCATTACAGTGCTTTAACATTTTCAGCATGGCTCTCAGAAGACCAGCAATAGTGGTCTCGGCACGAATTGTTCTGGCATGTTACGCTCGGCAACGTTGGGTTAGAATATGCTCGGCCGGGGTAGCTTTAACTTTTGTGCTATACGCTGCAATTCGGTGGATTTCTGCTCTCTACGGCGCTTTAGTATGTCCTGGTTGGCTCTGGATGGGCCAGGAATACTGGCCGCGCCTCGTTATGTTGGGTTGGGGTATGTTCTGTTATGACACCGTTGGTTTGGTTCGGAGAGTATGGCCTTGACTTTAGTGCTATAGTCTGGTATTAGGTGGATCTCTGCTCTCTACAGTTGTCTAATGCCTTCACCATGGCTCTGGGAATGCAGCAATAGTGGCATCTGCACGTTGCATAGTGACATGTTACGTTCGGTCAGGTTGGGCCGGGCTGAATTTTGTCAGGATAGCTTTAACTTTTGAGCTGCACACTGCAACTCTGTGGATTGCTGCGCCATCCTGTGCTCTGGCATGACCAGCTTTGCTCTGGGGACGGCAACAATGGCGGCACCGGTACGTAAGGTTGAGCTAGGTTACGTTCTGTTGTGTCATGTTGGTTTGGGTTAGGCTTGGGTAGCTTTGGCTTTTCTGATACACACAGCGATTATATGGATTTCTGCGTTCCACTCTGCACTAAGGCGCTTTGCTTGGCTCTGGGGAGGCCAGCAATAGTGGTCGCGGCATGTTAGGTTGATCTATGTTACGTTTTGCTATGTTACGATTGGTTAGGTTAGGAGAGGATAGCTATGACTTTAGTGCCATCTTCTGCTATTAGGTGGATTCCTGCGACATAGAGTGCACTAACCACTTCAGCTTGGCTCTGTAGAGGCCAGCAACAATGGCCTCTGCACGTTACATACTGTCAGGTTACGATCGGTTTGGTTGGGTCTGGACAAATTTTGTCAGGATATATTTAACTTTTGTGCTGCACACTGCTATGCGGTAGCTTTCTTGACTCTACCGTGCACTAGTATACCCAGCTTGGCTCTGATGAGTGCATCAATTGCGGCCTCGGCACGTTAGGTAGGGTTAGGCTATACTTGGATAGGTTGGGTCAGGCTAAGCTTGGTCAGGATAGCTTTAACTTCTATGCTGTGCACTGCTATTCTATGGATTTCAGCGTTCTTATCTGCGCTAACGTGTTCTGCTTGGTTCTGGGGTGGCCATCAATAGTGGTCGCGGCACGGTGTATCGTGTCATATTACGTTCCTTTAAGTTACGTTTGATTTTGTTAGGAGAGGGTAGCTTTGACTTCAGCGCTACTGTCTGCTATTAGGTGGAATCCTGCGCCCTACAGCGCTCTAATGATTTCAGCTTGGCTCTGGCAAGGCCAGCAATAATGGTCTCGGCTCGTTATGGTTAATCTGTTTACGTTCGGTTAGGTTAGTTCAGGCTAAGTTTGGTCAGGTTAGTTTTGACTATTGTGCTGTACACTGCTATTCGGTTGGCTTCTGCGCTCTGCTGTGCTCTAGCACGTCCAGCATGGCTCTGAGGACAGCAACAATAACGTTCTCGGCACGTAAGGATGTGTTACGATACGTTTGGTTATGTTACGGTTGGTTATGTTAGGAAAGGATTGCTTTAACTTCATTGATGTAGTCTGCTATGAAGTGGATTTCTGCGCCATACAGTGCTCTACTGCTTTCAGCTTGGCTCTGTGAATGCCAGCAATAGCGTCCTCCGTGAGTAACGTTGGGTCAGGATACGTTCGGATAGGTTGGGTCAGGCCTTGTTTTGTCAGGGTATGTACATCTTCTCTGCTGTAGACTTCTACGAGGCAGATTTCTTTTCTCCACTGTGCTCTAGAATACCCTGCTTGGCTCTGAGTAGGGCAACAATAGCGGCCTCGGCACATTAGGTTGTGTCAGGCTATGTTTGGTTACGATCTGTTTGTTTGGGTTTTGCTCGGGTAGCTTTGACTTTTCTGATATACACAGCGATTATATTGCTTTCAGAGTTCTACTCTCCACTAACTAGTTCCGCTTGACTCCGTGGAGGCGAGCAATAGTGGTTGTGGCATGTTAGGTTGATTTATGCTATGCTATGATATGTTGAGTTGGTCTGGGTTAGGTTTCGGTAGCTTTGACTTTTCTGATGTACACTTCGGTTATATGGATTTCTGCGTTCTACTCTCCACTAACGTGTTCCGCTTGACTCTTGGGAGGCCAGCAATAGTGGCCGAAGCTCGTTAGGTTCAGTTGGGTTACGTTCGGTTAGGCTAGG
>NW_016940848.1:0-5025 GCF_001483705.2 Eufriesea mexicana | reverse complement strand
CTCGGTCTGGTTGGGTTAAGCCACGTTTGGTTAGGGTAGCTCTAACTATTGCGCTGTGCAACGCTATTCGGTGCTTTTCTGCACTCTACTTCGCTCAAGTATGCCTAGATTTCCTCTAGGGTGGGCTGCAATGGCGGTCTCGGCTCGTTAGTGTTTGTTAGGCTACGTCTGGTTGTATCCTGTTTGTCTGGGCCATGGTTGTATACCTACGACTTTTCTGATATACGCTGCGATTCTATGGACTTCTGCATTCTACTCTCCGCTAATGTGTTCAGCTTGTCCCCGGGGTGGCCAGCAATAGTGGTCGCGGCACGTTAGGTGTGGTTAGGTTGCGTTTGGTTATGGTACTCTTGGCTAGGCTAGGAGAAGAGAGCTTTGACTTTAGTGCTATAGTCCGGTATTAGGTGGACTCCTGCGCCCTGCATAGCTCTAGTGTCTTCAGCTGGCCTCTGGGAAGGACAGCAATAGTGGTCTCGACTCTTTACGTTGAGCCAGGTTACGTTCGATTAGGTTGTGTCAGACTAAGTTTTGCCAGGATAACTTTAACTTTGGTGATGTACACTGCTATTCTGTGGACATCCGTGCCCTACTGCGCCCTTGTGTTGCATGCTTGGCTCTCGGAGGGCAAAAATGGCGGTCTCGGCACGTTAGCATGTGCCTGGCTATGCTTATTTATGTTCTGTTGGCTCGACTTAGGGTTGGGTAGCTTACGTTACGACACGATTGGTCAGGTTAGGAGAGGAATGCTTTGACTTTAGTTTTATAGACTGCTTTTAAGAGGACTACACAGCCCTACAGAGCTCTAATATTCTCAGCTTGTCTCTGGGAAGGCCTGCAATAGTGGTCCCGGCGAGTTGTGATGAGACATGTTACGTTCGGCTAGGTTGGGTCAGGCTGAGTTTGCGCAGGATAGCTTTATCTTTCGTGCTGAACACTGCTATTAGGTGGATTTCTGCGCTCTGCTGCGCTCTAGTATGTCCTGCTTGGCTATGGAAAGAAAGCAATAGCGGCCTCGGCGCGATACGCTTAGCTAGGCTATGTTTCGTTTTGTTCCGTTGGTTCAGGTAAGGCTTGGGAAGATTTGTCTTTTCCAATATACACTGCGATTGAATGGATGTCTGCGCTCTACTCTCTACTACTGTGTTCCGCTTGACTCTGTGTAGGCCAGCAATGGTGGCCTCGTCACGTTGGGTTGTGATAGGTAACGTTTGGTTTTGCAAAGTTTGGCTAGGCTACGAGAGGAGAGCTTCGACTTTAGTGCCATAGTCTGATATGAGTTGCATCTCTGCTCCCTACAGTGTTACAATATCTTCAGCTTCGCTCTGGGAAGGCCAGCAATATTGGTATCGGCACGCTACGTTGAGTCAGGTTACATTCGGTTCGGTTGGGTCAGGCTAAGTTTTGTCAGGATAGCTTTAACTTTTACGCTGTACACTGCTTTTCGGTGGATTTTTGTGCTCTACTGTGCTCTAGAATGTCCTGCTTGGCTCTCGGGAGGGCAGCAGCAGTGTTCGCCGCACGTTAGGTTGAGTTATGCTACGCTTGGTTAGGTTAGGCTTGGATAGGTTTGGTTAGGATGGCTTTGACTTTTGTATTATAAAACGCTGTACGGCGAATTTCTGCGATCCACTGTGCTCTAATATGTTGTAGTTGTCTCTGGTTATGCCAGCAATATTATTCTCGGCACGTTAAGTTTACCTACGTTACGCTTGCCTTGGCAAGGTCGGGAAAGGTTAGGTTACGATATTTTCGACTTTTCTGCTGCACATTGCAATGCGATGGATTGCCGCGCTCAACTGTGCTCTGGTATATTCTGCTTTGCTCTGGGGAGACGAGAAAGTGTGGTCTCGGATCTTTAGACTGAGATAAACTACGCTCGGTTACGTTACGTTGGGGTATGTTAGGATAGGGTGCTTCGACTGTTCCGATGTACACTGCGATTTTGTGGATTTCTGTAGTCTACCCTCAAATAATGTGCTCTGCTTGGCTCTGGGGTGGCCAGCAATAGTGCTCGCGGCACGTTAAGTTGAGTTAGGTAACGCTTGGTTTTGTTACGACTGGATAGGTTAGGGGTGGATAGCCTTGACTTTAGTGCTATAGTCTGCAATTAAGAGGACTTCTCAGTTTTACAGTGATGTAATATTTTCAGCCCGGCTCTGGAAAGGTCAGCAATAGTGGTCCTGGCACGTTATGCTGAGACAGGATACGTTCGGTTAGGTACGGTTTATGCTAAGTTTGGTCAGGATAGTTTTAACTTTTGTGCTGTACACTGCTGTACTGCTGGTTTCTGGTCTTTTCTGTGATCTAGTTTGTCCTGCTTGTCTGTGGGAGGGCAGCGATAGCAGCCTTGTCACGTTAGTTGGAGCTATGATACGTTTGGTTATCTTCTGTTGGTTCGGGTTAGGTTTGTGTAGCTTTGTCTTTTCTGATATGCCCTGCGATTCTACGGATTTCTGCGCTCTACTCTCAACGAATGTGCTTTGCCAGCCTCTGTGGAGGTCAGCAAAAGTGGTCGCGGCACTTTATGTTGTGCCAGATAAAGTTCGGTTGGGCTGGGTTAGGCTAAGTTTGGCTTGGGGACTTTTGTTCTGTACGCTGCTATTCAAGGATATCTGCGATCTACTGTGCCCTATTGTGTCCTTCTTCGCTCTGGGGAGTGCAGAATTAGCGGTCTCAGCACGGTAGGTTGCGTTAGGCTACGATTGGTTATGTTCTGTTCGTCTTTGTTAGGTTTGGGTAGCTTCCACTATTCTGATAGAAACAGCGATTCAATGCACTACTGCATTCTACTCTCCACTAATGTCTTCTGCTTGGCTGTGGAGCGGCCAGCAATTGTGTTCGCGCCACCGTATGTTGAGCTGGGTTACGTTCGGTTATGTTACGATTGGTCAGGTTAAGAGAGGGTAGCTGCGACTTTGGTGCTATAGTCTGCTATTAGGGGGACCACTGCGCCGTTCAGTGCTCTAATATTTTCAGCTTGGCTCTGGCAAGGTCAGCAATGGTGGTCGTGGCGTGTTACGTGGTGTCAGGTTACGTAGGGTTAGGTTTTGTTAGGCTAAGTTTGGTTAGTGCAGCTTTATCCTTCATGCTGTACACTGCTATTCAATGGACTTCTGCGCTCTGCTGTTATCTGGTTTGTCCTGCTTGTCTCCGGAGATGTCAGCAATAACGGTCTCGGCACGTAAGCTGAGTTAGGTTATGTTTGGTAATGTCCAGTTGGTTTGGTTTAGTTTCGGGAAGCTTTGACTTTTGTGATACACACTGAGGTTCTATGCACTTCTGCGTTCTACTCTCCACTAATCCGCCCTGCTTGGCTGTGAGGAGGACAGCAATAGAGGTCGCGGCACGTTAGGTTGTGTTAGGTTACGTTTGGTTATGTTACAGTCGGTTAGGTTAACAGAGGATAGCTCTGACTTTGGTGCTATTGTCTGCTATTAGATGAATTTCTGTGCCCTGCAGTGCTCTAATATTTTCAGGTTGACTCTGGAAATGCCAGCAATATTGGCATCGGCACGCAACATTGAGACAGGTTACGTTCGGTTAGGTTGGGTTAAGCTAAGATTGGTTGGGATAGATTTAGCGTCTGTGCTGCACCTTGCTCTTCGGTGGATTTCTGCAGTCCACTGTGCTCTGGTATGTTCGGATTGTATCTGGGAAGTGCAGCAATCGTGGTCTCTGGAAGTTAGGCTGAGTTACATTACGTTTAGTTGAGTAACGTTTGGGTAGGTTAGGATAGCGAAGCTTGGAATTTTATGCTATACACCGCTCTCCGGAGGATCTCTGCATCCTACATTGCTCTAATAACCACTGCTTGGCCATTTGAATAGCGGCAATGGTAGTCTCGGCAAGTTATGTTGAGTTAGGATACGCTTGCTATGACACGTTTGGTTAGGTTAGGAGAGGGAAGCTTTGACTTTTCTGCTGTACACTGCTATACGGTGGTTCATGCTCTCTACTCTGCTCTAATATGCTCAGCTTCGCTCTGGAGATGACAGCAATAGTGGTCACGACACGTTAGTTTAAGCTGAGCTACGTCGGTCATGTTTGTTTATGCTTGTTTTGAACAGATATGAATTTCGTGGTACGCACTAATATTCGGCGTATTCCTACCCTCTAGTGTGCTCTACTATAATCTGCGCGTCACTGGGGAGGCCAGTATTCGTGGTGGTGGCGCTTTATGTTCAGCTAGTTTACGATAAGTTATGTTACGTTTGAATTTGTTGGAATAGAGTAACTTCGCCTATTGTGCTATGCACTGCGATTATATGGATTTCTGCGCTCTACTCTCCTCTAATACGTACTTGTTATCCATAGAGGGGTGGCTGCAATGCTGGTTTCGGCACGTCAGGATGAGCTAGGTTACAATCGGTTACGTTACGTTTGGTCAGGATCTGCGAGGATAGCATAGACTTTTGTTATGTACACTGTTATACGGTGGATTTCTACACCCCACGTTGATCTACTTTACCATGTTCGACTCTGGTGAGGCCAGTAATAGTGGTCTCGAGACGCTATGTTGAGTTAGGTTACGTTCGGCTACGTTACGCTTGTCGGTGTTGGCTTTGGATAGATAAGACGTTCATGGTACACACAGATATTCGGTGGATTTCTACGCTCTACGCTGCTCTACTGTACTCTGCCCGACTCTTGGGACCCGAGAAATAGCGGTATGGCACGTTAGGTTACGTTAGGTTAAGTTTGGATAGGGCAGCTTTGACTTTCTTGCTGTAAATTGTCTCTCGGTGGATTCCTGCCATCTACTCTGCTCTACTGCAATCTGCTCGGGCCTGTGGCGACCAGCTGAAGTGGTCGCGGCACGTTAGGTTGATTTACATTACGTTTTGGTTATGTTAGGTTACATAGTGTTTGGTTAGGATAGCATCGACCTTTTCGCTACACGCTGCTATTCTATGGGCTTCTGCGATCTTCTGTGCCCTATCGCATACTGCTTTCCTCTGTGGGCGCCACGAATAGTGCTCTCGGCACGTAAGGCTGAGTTATGTTTCTTTCGGCTAGGGTATGTTT
>NW_016940847.1:0-743 GCF_001483705.2 Eufriesea mexicana | reverse complement strand
AGCAATAGTTCTCTTGGCACGTCAGGCTGAGTTCGGTTACGTTCGGTAAGGTTAGGTTAGGCTGAGTTTGGTCTGGATAGCTTTGACTTTCGTGCTATACACTATTATTCGGTGGATTTCTGTGATCTACTGTGCTCTACTGTATACTGCCTGGCTCCGCGGAGGCCAGAAGCTATGGACGCGCCACGTAATTTTGGGCTATGCTACATTCCTTTAGGTTAGGTTAGTTCAGGTTACATTAGGATATCTTTGACTTTTCTGCTATAAACTGCTATTCGCTGGATTTCTGAGCTCTACATTGCTCTACTATACTCTACTCGACTCTGGGCAGGCGAGCAATAGTGGCCGCGGGTCGTTAGGTTTCGTTATATAGCGATTGGTTCGGTCAGCTTAGGTTTGTCGGTCATGACAGCTTCTACTTACGTGCTATACAAAGTTATTCGGTGGACTTCTGCCCTCCTATGTGCTGTAGAATGATCTGTTTGCCTCCCGAGAGGGCAGCAATGGTGGTCTCGGCACATTATGTTGAGATGTGCTACGATTTGTCTGGTTACGTTTTGTCAAGTAGGGTCTGGATATCTTTGGTTTTATGGACATACACTGCAATGCGGTGGATTTCTGCTCTCTGCTGCGCTCTAGCATATCCTGCTTGGCTCTGTGGAGGCCAGCGGTAGTGGTCTCGGAACGTAAGGTTGAGCTTTGTCACGTTTGGTTATGTTACGTTTGTTGATGTTAGGACGTGA
>NW_016940846.1:0-234 GCF_001483705.2 Eufriesea mexicana | reverse complement strand
GTGGTTGCGGCACGTCATGTTGGGCTATGCTGTGTTTGGATAGGTTCGGTTAGGTCAGGTTAGGACAGTGTGGGGCCGCGCTGAATGTCGAACGAGACGGACGCGTTCACGATGCTCCTACTATTGGTAGGTATTTTCGGCAGAAAATTGCGTTTTCTGGCGAGTGCCATTCTGTGCGTGTGGTGCGTGTGGTGCGTGGGTGCACGTGGCCGAAGACTCGCGTCGCGGAGTGTG
>NW_016940845.1:0-1264 GCF_001483705.2 Eufriesea mexicana | reverse complement strand
ATCTAATCATAGCCCATCTCAGCCTTAGGCGCCCTACCACTGTTGATGGCCTCCCCAGAGTCATGCTGAACACGTTAGCGGAAAGTAGAGCGCAGAAAGCCATAAAATCGCTGTGTATATCAGATAAGTCAAGGCAACCTGTGCCTAAGCCAAACCAACAGGACATAACCGATCATAGCCTGACTTATCCTTACGTGCCGAGACCGCCATTGCTGCTCTTCGCAGATCCAAGCTGGATATACTAGAGCACAGTGGAGCGCAGAAATCCACCCAATAGCTGTGTACAGCATAAAAGTTAAAACTACCATGACAAAACTTATCCTGACCCGATCTATCCGAACGTAACGTGACTCATCATAACGTGCCGAGACCACTATTGCAGGTCTTACCGGAGCCACGCTGAAAATATTAGAGCACTTTAGGGCGCATAGATCCACCTGGTAGCAGAATGCAGAACTAAGGGCAAAGCTGTCCCTTCCTAACGTAACAAGTCCTAACATAACCAAACGCAATATAGGACAAAATAACTTGCCGAGACCACTATTACTGGCCACCCCAGAGCTAGGCAGAGCATATTGGGCACATTATAGCGCAGAAGCCAACCGAATAGCTGCGTATAGCACAAAAGACAAAGTAGCATAGCATAACCTAGCCAAACGTAACGTACACAAACGTAGCCTAACTCAACCTAACATGAGGAGAACACTATTGCTCTCCTCCACAAGGAGAGGCAGAATATACCAGAGCAGAGTAGAGCACAGAAATCCACCGAATAACGGTGTATAGCACGATAGCCAAAACTACCCATGCCAAACTATGCCTAACATTACATAACCAAATGTAACCTAACAAAACCTGACGTGCAACGGCTACTACTGCTCGCCACCCTAGAGTGGAGCAGAGTATAGTAGAGCAACGTAGAGCGCATGAATTCACCGAAGAGCAGTGTATCGCACAAAAGTCAAAGATCCTAACCCTACCAGACCCAACCTAACCTTCCCGAATGTACCATTTCTGAACATAGCGTGCCGCGACCACTGCTCCTGGCACCCTCAGAGCAATGCAGAATGTAGTAGAGCACATTAGATCGCGGAAGTACACCGAAAAGGAGTGAATAGCGCAAAAGACGTAGTAGCCTGTCGTAACCTAGCCAAACTTAACATACCCAATCGCAAAATAATTCAACCTAACACGACGAAGCCACCAGTGCAGGCCTGCACAGAGACAAGCAGTATGTACTACAGCACAGTAGTATGCAGAAATC
>NW_016940844.1:0-659 GCF_001483705.2 Eufriesea mexicana | reverse complement strand
AATGCTGCAGGATGAGGCTGGAAAACTCCATTTTATTGACTTTTTCGACTAATATCGTGCTGATATAGCTTTGTTGCATAAATAAGGAGGAATGATTCTATTTGCGTGCTATAGCAACTGCAATTGTAATGCTATGGAATCTAGTTGGAAAATTCAATTTTATAGACATTTTCGACTAATATCGTTATGAGCCAGCTTTCTTGCATAAGTAAGGAGGAAATATTCTATTGGCGTGCTCTAGGCATTGCAATGAAAAAGAATCTGGCTGGAAAATTCAATTTTATAGACATTTTCGGCAAATATCGTGTTCAGCTAACTTTCTTGCATAAATAAGAAGGAAAGATCCTATTGGTGTGCTATAGCCGTTGCGGTGCTATAGAATCTGGCTGGAAAATTCAATTTTATTGTGAACTTCGACTAATATCGTTATGAGCTAACTTTCTTGCATAAATAAGGAAGAAAGATTCCATTGGTGTGCTATAGCTATTGCAATGCTGTAGAATCTGGATGGAAAATTCATTTTTATTGATATTATCGTCAAATATCGTGGCGAGCTATATACCTTGCATAAATAAGGTGAAAAATTCTATTGGCGCGCTACAGCCATAGCAATGCTATAGAAACAGGCTGTAAAGCTCAATTTTATTGACATTTTCGAC
>NW_016940843.1:0-1656 GCF_001483705.2 Eufriesea mexicana | reverse complement strand
CGTGGCACGTCAGGTTTTGTTTGGTTACGGTTGGTTAGATTTGGTTCGGTTAAGTTTGGTTAGCGGAGCCTTGACCTTCGTAGTAGACACTGTTGTTCGGTGGATTCCTGAGATCTACTCTGCTCTGCTACACTCTGCTTGGCTCAGGGGAGGCCAGTTGAGGTATTGGCGGCACGTTGTGTTGAGCTGTGCTGCGTTCGGTTGGGTTAGTTTGGGTCAGGTTATGTTAGGATTTTAGGATGTCTTCGTCTTTTGTGCCATACGCTGCCATTCGGTGGATTTTTGCGGTCTGCGTTGCTCTACCATGCTCTGCTCCACTCTGTGGAGGCTGGTTAAGTTCAGTTATGTAATTATTGGTTATGTCATGTTAGGCTATATTTGGGCACGATCGCTTTGACTTCCGTGCTATACACTTCTTCCGGTGGATTTATTTGTTTTACTGTGCTCTACAGCATTCTGCTTTGCTCTGGGAAGGCCAGAACCAATGGTCGCTTCACGAAATTTTGAGCTATGCCACGTTTCGTCAGGTTAGGTCCGGTTAGGATAGGTCAGGTTAGGTTACGATATCTACAGCTTTTATGCCACTCACTCAAGTGAGGCGGATTTCTGCGCACTACTGTGCTATAGTTCATTCTGCTTGGATCTGGGGGGCGAGCATTAGTGGTCTCGCCTTTTTAGGTTGAGCTGGGCATCATTTGGGTATGTCACGTTTGCCTAGGTTTGGATATGCTACTTTGACTCTTGTGCTTTACACTGCTTTTCGGCGGATTCCTGGTACCTTAAGTGCTCTACTACATTCTGCTATGCTCCGGGGAGGCCAGGAGGAGTGGCCGCGGCTCGTCACGTTGTGTTATGCAGAGTTCAGTTAGGTCAGTTTATGTCGGGTTAGGTTAGTCTGCCTACAGCCATTGTGCTAACCACCGATATTCGGTGTATATTTGCGCTTTAATGTGCTCAAATATGCTCTGCTTGGCCCTGCTGAGGCCAGCAATAGTGGCCGCGGCACCTTGCTTCGTGGCAGGCTGCGTCTTTGGTTAGGTTAGCTTAGCTTGGTTAAGTCTGGATATATATGACTTTTGTGCTGCACACTGCGTTCCTATGGACTTCTATGCCCTACTTTCCTCTAGTAAGTGCTGTTCGACCCTGTGGAGGCCAGCAATAGTCGTCGGTGTACGTTAGGTTGAGCTATATAACGCTTTGATATGCGATGATTGGATCTATTAGGACAGGATAGCTTTGACTTTTGTGCTATACACTGCTATACGGTGCACTTCTACCCTCCAGTGTGCTCTAGTATGTTCTGCTTGGCTCTGGGGAGGCCAGGAGTGGTGGCCTCTGGCACCTTAGTTTGAGCTATGCTACGTCCGTTTGTGTTACATTCGGTGAGGCTAGGGTATGATTGTTATGACATTTGCGCTATACACCGCTAATCGCAGATTTCTGCGCTCTGCTGTGTTCTAATATTTTCTGCTTGGCTCTGGGGACTCCAGCGACAGTGATCTCGGCACGTTATGTTGTGTTGTATTAAGTATGGTTAGGTTCGGTTATGTCAAGCTCGGTCAGATTATCCTTGACTTTCGTGCTGTACACTGGTTTTCGTATTACTTCTGCTCCTGGCCGTGCTCTACTATATCCTGCTAGGCCCTGGGGAGACCA
>NW_016940842.1:0-786 GCF_001483705.2 Eufriesea mexicana | reverse complement strand
ACGCCTTCAATCTAATGGCAAGTACTGCCACCTACTTGACAGGGAATAAGTCTATACAAAATCCATAATCTGTTATGGCTTGGCGAATAGACCGCCAAACGCGTTCAATCCAATGGCAATTACAGCCATCTACTTGCCAGAGAATAGGTCCTTTCAAAATCTTTAACTTGTTATAGCTTGGTGAATTGATAGCCTAACGCCTTCAATCCAATGGCTAGTACAGCCATCGGAGAATAGGTCTATTCAAAATCTATAATCTGCTATAGTTTGGAAAATAGATCGCCTACCGCCTTCAATCCAATGGCAAGTACAGACATCTACTTACCAGAAAATAGGTCTATTCAAGATCTATAATCTGTTATAGCTTGGTGAATACATCGCCTAACGCCTTCAATCCAATGGCAAGTACAGCCATCAACTTGCGAGAGAAATGTTCTATTCAAAATCTATTACCTGTTATACATTGGTGAATAGATAGCCTAACACCTTCAATCCAATGGCAAGAACAACCATCTACTTGCAGGTAATAGGTATATTCGTAATCTATAACCTGTTATAGCTTGGTGAAAAGATCGCCTAACGCCATCAATCCAATGGCAAGTACAGCCATTTACTTTCCAGAGAATAGGTCAACTCAATATCTATAACCCGTTATACAATGGAGAATAGATCGCCCATCGCCTTCAAACCGATGGCAACTACAGCCATCTACTTACCAGAGATTAGGTCTATTCAAAATATATAACCTGTTATAGCTTGGTGAATAGACCGCCTAACGCCTTCAAT
>NW_016940841.1:0-30342 GCF_001483705.2 Eufriesea mexicana | reverse complement strand
GCATGTTATATCAGACTTATTCACTATACACCGCCATTCGGTGGATTTCTGCTCACTACTGTGATCAAGTATGCTCTGCTTTGCTCTGGGGAGGACAGCAATAGTGGTCTCGGCACGTTAGGTTGAGTTACGCTACGACTGGTTAGGTTACGTTAGCTTGATGTAGGCTTGGATACCTTTGACTTTCGTGCTACACACTGCTATTCCGTGGATTTCTGCGCTCTACTGCGCTTTAATCCCCTCCGCCTGGCTCTGGGGATGTCAGGAAAAGTGGTCTCGTCTAGGTAGGCTTAGTTATTCTACGTTTGGTTAGGTCAGGTTGGGACAGGTCGGTTTATGTCACCTTTGACATTTGTGCTATTTGCTGCTATATGGCGGCTTTGTGCGCTCTGCTGTGCTCTGGCGTGTTCTGCCTAGGTCCGAGTATTCCAGTAATTGTAGTCTCGGCACGATAGGATAATTTGTGTTACGTTTCGTCATATTGCGTTTGGATATGTTAAGATAGAGTAGCTTCGACTTTTGCGATATATACTGCTACACGCCGGATTTCTATGCTCTACATTGCTCTACTACACTCTGCTCGACACTGGGGCGGCCAGTAACAGTGGTCTCGGCACTTTACAATGAGTTAGGCTACGTGTGGTTACGTTACGTTTGGTTAGGGTAGTAGAGGATAGCTTCGACTTTTGCGCTATGTACTGCTATTCGGTGGATTTCTGGGCTGTGCTGTCCTCTAATATGCTCTGCTTGGCAATTGGGAGGCCTGCAAGCGTCGTCTCGGCACGAAAGGCTGAGCTTTCCTGCGTTAGGTTAGGTTACGTTTGTTTGGGTCTGGTTTGGGTATCTTTCACTTTCTAGGCATAGACTGATGTTCGGTGGACATGTGAGCTCTACTGTGCTCTTCAGTACTCTGCTCGACACTGGGGAGGCCAGCAATGGCGGTCGCTGCAGGTTAGGTTGGGTTATGCTAAGTTGGGTGTTTTTTACGATTATTTAGGTTAGGAGAGGGTAGCTTACATTAGTGCTGCACACTGATGTTCGGCGGACTTCTGCGTTCTACTGCGATCTCATATCATCAGCTTGTTTATGGGAAAGGCAGCAATAGGTGTCTCGGCACGTTACGCTGTGCTAGGCTACGCTTTGTCCGGTTAGGTAAGGACAGTTTGGAATAGGATATCTTCGACTTTTGTGCTTTCCACTGAATCGCTGCGGATTTCTGTGCTCTACTGTGCTCCAGTCTATTATGCTTGGCTCTGGGGACGTCAGCAATAATGGTGTAGTCTCGTTAGGTTGAGTTAGGTTTCGTGAGGTTGTGTTACGTTTGGCTAAGTTAGGATGGGATAACTTTGATTTTTCAGCTATACACTGCAGTTCGGTGGACTTCTGCTCTCTTCGTCCCTCTACTATAATGCGCACGGCTCTTGGAAGGCAAGCAATAGCGGTCTTGGCACGATAGGTTGTGTTAGGTTACGCTTGCTTTGGTCGGGTTAGGATAACTTTGGTGAGGGTGAGTTTGACTTCTATGTCATACACTGCTATTCGGTGTATTTCAGCGCTCCGCTGTGCTCCAGAATATTCTGCGTGGCTATGGGGATGCCAGCGGAAGTGGTCTCGGCACGTCTGGTTGAGCTAGTCTTCTTTTGGCTAGGTTAGGTTTTGCCATGTTAGGTTAGCGTATCATTGTCTTTTGTGCCTTGCACTTCAGTGCGGCGGATTTCTGCGCTCTCGTGTGGCCTAGTATGCTCTGTTCTGTTCTGGGCAGGCCAGCAGTTGTGGTTTAGGCACGAAACTTTGAGTTAGCCTACGCTTGGCTGTGTCGTGCTTGGTTATGTTGGTACAGGATATCCTCGACTTTTATGCTATACACTTCTATTTGGTGAACTTCGGCACTCTACATTGCTCTAGCATGACCTGCTTGCCTCTCGGGAGGCGAGCAATGTTATTCTCGGCACGTTACGTATAGATATGTTACGCTTGGATTGGCTAGGTTGGGACAGGTTTGGTTAGGACATCTATGACCTTTGTGCCTTGCGCTCCAGTGCGGAGGACTTCTGCGCTCTTCTGTGCTCTAGTGTGCTCGGCTTTGCTCTGGGGAGGTCAGCAATAGTTGTCTCGGCACGATAGATTGTTGTTAGGTTACGTTCACTTGTGTATTGTTTGGTTAGGTCAGGATAAAGCAGCTTTGACTTTTGCGCTATACAATGTTATCTGGTGGATTACGGCGCTCTACATATCTCCAAAATGCCCTGCTTTGCTCTGGGAAATCCAGAAATAATGGCCGCGGCGCTTCAGGTTTAGTTATGTTACGTTTGGTTATGTTCGGTTTGTTTGGGTTAGGTTAGTATATCTTTGACTTTTGTGCTATACTCCGCCGTTCTATGGACCACCGCGCTCTAATCTCCTCTAATATGCCCTGATTGGCTATGGGGAGGTCAGCAATAGCGGGCAAGGCACGTTAGGTTGGGATTGGTTTCATTTGGTTAGGTTAGGTTACGACAGGTTAGGTTAGGCTGTCTTCAACCTTTCTGCTTTACACCTCAAAGCGGCGGATTTCCGCGCTCTGTTGTGCTCTAGAATATTCTGCTTCGCCCTGCGCAGGCTAGTTGTATTGATATCGGCACGTCAGGTTAGTCAAGATGTGTTTGGTTGTATTTCGTTTGGATATGTCGGGATAAGATAGGTTTGACATTTATGCTGTACACTACTCTCCTGTGGTTTCCACGCTCTACTTCGCTCTATAATAATCTTCTCGTCTATGGGGATGTCAGCAGAAGGTGTCTCGGCCCGTTGGGTTCAGTTAGGCTACGTTTGGTTACGTTACGTTAGTTTGGGTTAGGTCTGGATATATCTGACTTTCCTGGTATAAACTGCTATTCTGAGGATCTCTACGAACTACTGTGCTCTAGTATTCTCTGCTTGGCACTTGGGAGAGCTGTAATGGTGGTCTCGGCTCGTTAGGTTGAAATAGGTTACGTTTGACTATGTTACGTTTGCATTCGTTAGGTTTGGACAACATCGACCTTTCTGCTGTACACAGCGGTTATATGGACATCTGCGCTCTACTGTGCTCTAATATGTTCTGCTTATCTCTGGGGAGGCCAGCAGTAGTGGTCGCGGCACGTTAGGTTTATCGATGTTACGCTTCGTTATGTTAAGTTTGTCTAGGTATGGTACGGAAAGCTTTGACTTTCGCGGTGTACGCTGCTATTCCGATGATCTCTGCGCTCTACTGCGCTCTAGTATGTCCTGCTCGCTCTGAGGAGGTCAGCAATAGATGTCTAGGCCCGTTAGTGTGAGTTATGTTACGTCAGGTTTTGCTATGCTTGGTTAGGATAGGCTCGGGTAGCTTTGACTTTGGTTCTGTACACAGCTATTCCGTGGATTTCTGCGCTCTACTGTGATCTGATGTTCCCTGCTTTGCTTTCGGAGTTCCAGAAATGGTGGCCGCGGCGCGTTGCGTTGGAATATGTTACGCTTGTTTAGTTTGGGTTTGGTTTGGTTAGGTTGGGATATCTTTGACTTCCGTGCTATGCGTTGGTTTTCTATGTATCTCAGCGCTCTATTGTCCTATAATATGCCCTGTTTGGCAACGGGGTGGCCACAATATTTGTCTCTGCACGTTAGGTCGGGACATGATACATTTAGCTGGTTATGTTACCTTTCTTTAGGTTTGGATGCCTTCGACCTTTCATCCATACGCTGCGGTTCTATGTATTTCTGCGCTTTACTCTCTTCTATTATGCTCCGCTTGGCTCTGAGGAGGGCAGCAATAGAGGTCTCGGCACGTTAGTAATGGTTAGGCTACGATTCCTTACGCCACGTTTGGTTAGGTTAGGATAAGATAGTTCTGACTTTTGTGCTCTGCACTGCTATACGTTGAACTTCTGCGTTCTACTTTGCTCTAGTATGCTCTGCTTGTTTCTGCGGAGGCCTGCAATAGCGGCCGTGGCAGGTTTGTTTCAGTTAGCTTACGTCCGGCTAGGTTAGCATAGGCAGTGTTTGGTTAGGGTAGCTATGACTTTCGTGCTATACTCTGCTATTCGGTGGATTCCTGCCTTCTAATGTGCTCAACCCAACTCTTCCAGACCCTCGGGATGCCAGCAATAGTGGTGGCGGCACGTTTGGTTTAGCTTGCTTACATTTGGTAGTGTTACCTTCGGATAATTTAGAACAGGGTACCTTTGACTTTTGTGGTATACACTGCTATTCGGTCCGTTTCAGCGTCCAACATTACTCTGCTATACTCTGCTTGGCTCTCGTGATGCCAGTAATGGTGGCCTCGGCACGTCAGTTTGAGATATGCTATGTATGGTTAGGTTATGTTAGTCTGTGTTAGGGTCGGAAGCTACGGCTTACGTGGTACACAGTGTTGTTCAGTGAATATCTGCGTTCCACTGTGCCCCAGTATATTCTGCTTTGCTTTCTGGAGGCAATCAATAATAGTCTCGGAACGTTAGGTTGGGTTCAGCTAGGTTCGTTTATGTTACGTTCAGTTATGTTAGGATAGGGTAGCTTCGACTGCTGTGCTATGCACTGCGATTCTATGGATTTCTCCGATCAACTGTCCTCTAACTTGTTCTGCTTGGTTCTGGGGGGGGGGGCAGCAATTCCGGTGGCGTCACTTTTGGTTGAGTTTTGTTACGTTCGGTAGTGTTACGATTTGCTAGGTTAGGGTAGGGTACCCATGACTCTTGTGCTTCATACTGCTTTTCGGTGGATACCTCCGCTACACTGCGCTGTAGTATGCTCTGCTTGGTTCTGGGGAGTCCATCAGTATTGGTCTCTGCACATTAGTCTGTGTCAGGTTGCGCTTAGCTATGCTACGTTAGGTTAGGTTAGGATAGGATAGCTTTGACTTTTGCGCTGTACACGGCTATTCGGTGCCGGCCTGCGCTATACATTGCTCTACTATACTTTAGTCGACTCTGGGGAGGCCAGCAATAGCGGTCGTGACACGTTAGTTTGATTCTGGATACGTTTGGTTAGGTTAGGATACGTAGCGTTACGGTAGGTTAACATCGACCTTGTGCCACTAACTGCTATTCTATGGTCTTCCGCGCACTCCTGTGTGCAATCAAACTCTGCTTGTCTCTGCGGACGCCAGGAATAGTGCTCTCCGCACGTTATGTTGAGTTATGTTACGCACGGTATTGTTAGGGTTGGGTACGTTTGGTAGGGAAGGCTACGACTTTTGCGCTATACACTGCTGTTCGGGAGATTTCAGCGTTCTTCATTGCTCTGCTGTAACCTGCTTGGCTCTAGTGGGGCCAGTACCAGCGGTCGTGGCACGTCTGTTTGGGTAGCGTTACGTCGGCTTATGTTACGCTTAGCTTGGTTAGGACAAGATAGCTCTGACTTTTGTGCTATACACTGCCAATCGGAGCACTTCTGCGACTTCCATTGGGCTACTTTACTATGCTCGACTCTGTGGTGGCCAGCTATAGCGGTCGTGGCACGGTAGGTTGGGAAAGGTCACATTTTGGTTAGGTCAGATTAAGCTGCGTTTGGTTAGGATGGCTCCTATTTTTGCGTTATACATGTATTATCGGCGGATTTCTGCACTCTGGTATGCTCTAGTATGCTCTGCTTGGCTTTGGTGAAGCCTGCGATAGTGGTCTCGTCAGGACAGGTTGAAATGTGATACGTGCGGTTATGTTATGTTAGTCTTGGTTAGGTTTGGGTAGCTTAGAATTTTCTACTGCACGCAGCGATTCTATGGATTCCTGCGCACAACTGTCCTTTATTATGCTCTTCTTGGCTCTGTGGAGGGGAGAAATAATGGTCGCGGCCCATTAGGTCGAGTTAGATTACGTCCGGTTAGGTTAGGTTTGGTTTGGTTAGGTTGGGACAGCTTTGACATATGTCCTCAACACTGTTATTCTAAGAACTTCTGTGCCCTACTGCGCTCTACTATACTCTGCTCGACACTGGGGACGACAGCAAGAGTGATCTCGGCACGTAAGTTTCAATTAGGCTACGGTTGGCTAGGTTGTGTTGGTTTGCGTTAGGCTTGGATAGTTTTGACTTTTGTGCTATGCGCTGCTATATGTTGAATTTCTGCGCTCTACTGTGCCATAGTAGGGGCTGATTGCCTCTGGGGAGGCCAGCAATGGTGGTCTCGGCACGCAAGGTCGAGTTAGGTTACGCATGTCTTGGCTAAGATCGGATATGTTTGATTAGTGTAGCTTTGACTATTTTGCTATGCACTGCTCTTCTGTCGACATCAGCCACTGCGTTGATCTATTAGTATCTGCTTGTCACCGGTGAGGCCAACAATAGTGGTCATGGCACGTTTGTTCTGGCTAGGTTGCGTTTGATTAGGTCAGGTTTGGTTAAGTCTGGTCCGGGTGGCTTTGACTTTTGTGCTATACACTGCTATTGGGTGAATTTCTGGGCTCCGCTGTGCTCTAGTATATGCTGCTCAGCTATAGGGATGCCAGCAGTATTGGCCTCGGAACGTTAGCCCGAATTATGTTGCGTTTGGTTTTGTTGCGTATGGTTAGGTCAGGGCAGGGCAGCTATGACTTTTGTGCTATAGACTGCTTTTCTGTGGTGTTCTGCTGCCTGCTGTGCTCTAATATATTCTGCTTGTCCTTGGGGAGGCCAGAAATAATGTTCGTGGCATGTTTGCTTCAGTTAGGTTCCTTTCGCTTTGGTTAGTTTAAGATAAGCTTTGTCAACGTGGGTTTGGCTTTGTGTGCTATACGCAGCTCTTCCGTGCATCCGTGCGCTCTACTGAGCCCTAGTATATTCTGCTTGAATATGCGGAGGCCAGCTGTAGTGGTCTCGGCACGTTAGTCTGAGTTACGTTGCGCACGGATATGCAACGATTGGTTAGGTTTGGAGAGGATATCATTGACTTCTGTGCTGTACCCCGATATTCGAAGGACTTCTACGCTCTACGTTCCTCTATTCTGCTCTGCGCAACTATGGGCAGGCCAGTAGTAGTGATCTTGGCACGTTAGTTTGAGTTGGGCTACATTTGGTTATGTTATGTCTGTTTGGGTTAGTTTGAGACAGCTTTGACTTTTGTGCTGTACACTGCGATACGATGAATTTATGCGCTCTACTGTGCTCCAGTATGTTCTGCTTGTCACTACGGAGGCCAGCAATGGTGGTCTCGGCACGCAAGTTTACAATAGGATACGCATCGCATGGCTAGGTTCGGAGAGGTTTGGTCTGTACAGCTTTGTCTGCAAGCTGTAGACTGTTTTTCGGTCGATATCCGCGCACTGCATTGCTCTACTAGCATACGCCTGCCTCTGTGGAGACCAGCAACAGCGGTCGTGGCAGGTTTGGTTGGGATATGTTACGCTTGGCTAGGTTAGGTTAGGTTCAGTTTGGTTAGGACGTCTTTGACCCTTGTGCTATACACTGCTATTTGGTGGATTTCTGCGATCGGCTTTGCTCTAGCCTACTCTGCTTGGCTATGTAGATGCCAGCAGTATTCATCTCGGCACGTTAGTTTGAGTTAGGCTGCGTTTGGTTATGTTACGTTTGGTTTTGTTAGAACAGGGTAGCTTTACTTTTGTGCTGTACTCTGCAACTCGGTGGATACCTACGCCATGCATTGGTCTACTCTACTCTGTCCGACTATCTGGATGCCAGCAGTAGTGTTCGCCGCACGTTAGGTTGAGGTATATTACGTTTGGTTATGTTATGTTACGTTGTGTTACGTAAGGTGTTCTTTGACTTTTGTGCTGCACACTGCTACCCTACGGACTTCTGCGCCATTCTGAGCGCTGTATCGCACTCTGCTTGTCTCTGTGGACGCCAGGAATAGTGCTGTCGGCACGTTAGGTTGATTTATGTTACGTTTGGATATGTTTGGTTTGGTTAAGTTTGGTTGGGATGGCTTTGACTTTTGAGCTGTAGAGTGCTATTCGTTCGATCTCTGCGCTCCGCTCTGCTATAGCATATTCTGCTTGGCTATGGGGATGCCAGGAGTACTAGCCTCGGAGCGTTAGGCTGCGTGAGGTTGCGTTTAGTTAGGTTAGGGTTGTTTGTGTTAGGTTAGGGTACTCTTAACTTTTGTGCTACGCACCGCCATGCGAAGGGTTTCTACGCTCTACATTGCTGTACTGTACCTTTCTCGTCTCTGGGGTGTCCAGTAATTGTGTTCTCGGCACGTTAGGTTGAGTTAGCCTACGCATGGCTAGGTTATGTTACGCTTGGTACGGCTAGGATATGATAGCTTTGGCTTCCATACTGTACACTGCTATTCGGCGGATTTCTGCGCTTTACATTGCTTTACTGTACTCTGCGAGACTCTCGGGATTCGAGCAATAGTGGTCGTGGCGCGTTGGGAAGAGTTATTTTACGTTTGGTTAGGTTAGGTTAGGATATGTTTGGTAATGGTAACTTTGACTTGCGTGCTATACACAGTTATTCGGTGAATTTCTATGCTCTTCTGTGCTGTAGTATATACTGCGTTCATATGAGGTTGCCAGCAGTATTGGTCTGGGTGCATTAGTCTGTGTTACGTTGTGTTTGGTTGTGTTACGTTTGCTTAGGTTAGGACAGGGTAGCTTTGTCTTTTGAGATGTACAATAGGACTATGCCGATTTCTGCGTTCTACGTTGCTGTACTATACTCTGCTCGACTCCCGGGGGCCAGCAGTAGCGACTGCCACACGTTAGGTTGAGATGGATTACGTTTGGTTGGGATAGGATACCTCGTGTTAGATTAGTGTGGCTTTGACTATTGCGCCACACACTGCAATTCTATGGACTTCTGCTATCCTCTGCACGTTAGCAAACTCTGCTTGAATCTGTGGACAACAGGAACGGTGCTCTCGCCACATTAGTTTGAGCTCCGTTACGTTTTGTTGGCTTAGTTATTGTTATGTTTGGTAAGGATATCTTCGACTATTGTGCTATAGACTGCTATTCGGACTATTTCAGCGTCCTACACTGCTCCGTTATACTCGGCTAAGCTGCCGCGAGACCGGCAATAGCGGTCGTGGCACGTCTGGTTAGGTTACGTTACGTCCGCTCCTGTTACGTTTGGCTAGGGGAGGATAGGGTAGGTTTGACTTGTGCGTTTTACACTGCTATTCTGTGGATATTTGCTCTCTACATTGCTCTGCTGCTCACTGCCCCACTCAGCGGAGACCAACAATAGCTGCCTCGGCACGATAGGTTGAGTTTAGCTACGTTTGGTTAGGCTTTGTTGGTTTCGCTTAGGTTTGGATTGCTTTGACTTTCGTGGTATAGACTGTTGTTCTGTAGACTTCGGCGCTCTGTTGTGCTCTATTGTGCCCTGCTTGGCTCTGGGCAGGCCAGAAACAGTGGCCTCGGCACTTTTTTTGAGACGTATAACGTTCGGCTATGTTACATTAGGTTAGGTTATGATAGGGCAGCCTTGACTTTTATGCTGTTCACCGCTATTTGGCGGTTTTCGGCGCTCTGCATTGCTCTACTGTACTCTGGGGACGGCAGTAATAGTTGTCTCGGTAAGTTAGGTTGAGTTAGGCTACGTTTAGTTAGGTTACGTTTGGTCAGGTTAGGATATGGTAACTTAACTTTTGTGGTGTGCACTGCTATTCGGTGGATTCCTATGCTCCGCTGTCCTCTAATATCTTCTGCTTTGCTCTGGATATGTCAGCGACAGAGGTCTAGGTGCATTAGGTAGAGTTAGGTTACGTTCGGTTATGCTAAGTTTGGTTATGTTATTCCAGGATAGCTTCGACTTTCGTGCTATACACTGCTATTCGGTGGACCTTTAGGCTTTTCGTTGCTGTATTGTACTCTACTCGACTCTAGGGACGCCAGCAACGGCTGTCGTCGCACGATAGGTTCAATTAGGTTACGTTTGGCTAGTCTATGGTAGCGTGGATAAGGTCTGTATAGCTTCGATTTTTCTGCTATACACAGCGATTCTACGAATTTCGGCACCCTGCTCTCCTCTAACATGTTCTGCATGGCCCTGGGAGGACAGCAATGGCGGTTGCGGCACGATAGGTGGTGTTAGATTACGTTTGCTTGGGTTTGGTTGCGCTGGGTCTGGCAGGGATATCTGCGACTCCTGTGCTTCACACAGCTGTACTGTATATATCCGAGCTTTGCATTGCTCTACTTGGATCTGCTTGTCTCTGGCGTGTGCCAGCAATGGTGGTATCGGCACGTTAGGTTGATGTAGTCTATGTTTGGTTATGTTCTGCATGCTTGGGTTAGGTTTGGGTAACCCTGACTTTTCCGATGTACACTTGCGATTCCATTGTCATATGCGTCCTACACTTCACTAATGTGTTCCGCTTGACTCTGTGTAGGCCAGCAGTAGCGGTTGCGAAACGTTAGGTTTTGTTGGATACGTTCGGTTATGTGCTGTTGGCTTGGGTTAAGAATGGGTAGCTTTGACTTCTCTGATATAGACAGGGATTATATGCATTTGTACATTGTACTGTCCACTAACGTGTTCCGATTGACTATGTGGAGGCCAACAATCGCGGTCGCGGCACGTTAGGTTGCATTGGGTTCCGTTTGGTTACGTTACGGTTTGCTAGGTTAGGAGAGGACGGCGTTGACTTTAGTGCTACTGTCTGGTACTAGGTGGAATTCTGCGCCGTACAGAGCTCTAATGTTTTCAGCTTGGGTCTGGCAAGGCCAGCAAGCGTGGTCTCGGCACGTTATGATGAGTCAGGCCACGCTAGGTTAGGTTGTGTTAGGCTACGTTTGGAAAGGATAGATTTAACTTTTTTGATGTGCACTGGTTTTCGTTGGGCTTTAGCGCACTACTGTGCTCTAATATGTCCTGCTTGGTTCTGAGGAGGGCAGCAATAGCTGTTTCCGCATGTTAGGTTTTGTTAGGATAAGTTCGGATATATCCTGTTGGTTTGGGTTAGGCCTAAGTAGCTTCGACTCTTCTTATACACACCGCAATTCTATGGATTTCTGTGATCTACTCCCCACAAATGTTTTCGGCTTGGTTCTGGGGAGGCCACCAATAGTGGTCGCGGCATAATAGGTTGAGTGAGGTTGCGTTCGGTAATGTTACGGTTGGATAAGTTAGGAGGGGGTGGCTTAGACTTTAGTGATGTAGTCTGCAATTACTTTGGTTTCTGCGCCCTATAGTGCCCTAATATTTTCAGGTTGGCTCTGGGAAGGACAGCAAAAGTGGTCTCGACACATTGTGCTGGGTCAAGTTACGTTCGGTTATGTTGGGCTAGGATAACCCTGGTCAGCATAGCTTTATCTTTTGTGATGCACACTGCTATTTGGCGGATTAGTGCGCTCTGCTGTGCTGTAGTATGTTCTGCTTGCCTCTGGGGATGGCAGCTATAGCGGTATCGGCACGTTAGTTTCAGTTACGCTATGTTCGGTTATGTTGTGCTAGTCTCGGTTATGCTTTGGTAGTTTTTACTTTTCTGATGTACATAGCGATTCTATTGATTTTTGCGTTCTACTCTCTACTAATGTTTTCGGCTAGGTTCTGGGCAGGCCAGCAATTGTGGGCGCGACATGTTATTTTGAGTTGGGTTACGCTCGAATATGTTACCGTTGGTTATATACGGAGAGGATGGCTCTGACTTTAGTGCTATATTCTGATATTAGGTGGATTCTTGCGCTCGACAATGCCCTACCATTTTCAGCTTGTCCCTGTGAAGGCCAGCAATAGTGGTCTCGGCACGTTACTTTGAGTCAGGTTACGTATGTCTATGCTGGGTTGGGAAAAGTCTTGTCAGGACAGCTATAACTTTTGTGCTGCATACTTCTATTCGTTGGATTTCTGCGCTCTACTGCGCCCTAGAGTGTCCTGCTTGGCTATGGGAAGTGCAGCAATAGCAGTCTCGGCAAGTTAAGTTCAGTTGCGCTATGATTGACTATGTTTCGTTCCTCTGGATTAGGTTTGGGTAGCTTTGCCTTTCCTGATATACACAGCGATTCAATGGATTGCTTCGTTGTACTCTACACTAATGTGTTCTTCTTGGCCCTGTGGAAGCCAGCAATAGCTTTCGCGGCACGTGATATTGCGCTTGGTTATGTTATGATTGGGTCGGATGGGATAGGAGAGTTTTGACTTTATTGCTATAGTTTGCCATTAGGTGCATTTATGCGCTTTACAGTGCTTCAGTATATGCAGCTCGGCTCTGGAAAGGCCAAAAATGGTGGTCTCGGCACGTGATTCTTTGTCGGGTTACGTTCGCTTAGGCTGGGTTACGCTAAGTTTGGCTAGGATAGCTTAAAGTTTTGTGCTGCACACAGCTATTGGGTGGGTTACCGCGCTATACTGTGCTCTAGTATGACCTGCTTAGCTCTCGGGCGAGAAGCAATAGCGGCCCCAGCACGTTAGGATGAGTTATGCAATTTTCGGCTGTGTTCTGTTGGTATGGGACGCGTTTGAGTAGCTTTGACTGTTCTGACGTACACTGGGATTGTGTAGATTTCTGCGGTCTACTCTCCACTAATGTATTCTGCTTGGCTCTGGGGTGACAAGCAATAGTGCTCGCCGCACGTTAGGTTGAGTTAGGTTACGTTCGGTCATGTTACGATTGGTTCTGATAGGAGATGGTAGCTTTGACTTTAGTGCTATAGTCTGCTATAAGGTGGATTCCTGCTCTCTACAGTGAGCTAATATTTTAAGCTTTGTTCTGGGAAGTCCAGCAATTGTCGCCCCGGCACGTTATGTTGTGTCATGTTACATTCGGTTACGTAAGGTTAGGATAAGTATGGTAACTATTGCCTTAACTTTTGGGCTGTACACCGCTGTTGCTTGGATTTCGACGCTCGCCTGTGTCGTGGTACGTCCTCCTTGTCTCTTGGGTGGGCAGCAATATCGGTCTCAGCACGTTGAGTTGAGTTATTCTACGCTTGGTTATTTTCTGTTGGTTTGGGCTAGGCTTGGGCAGCACCGACTTATCTGTTATACACCGTAATTCTACGGACTTCGGCGTTGTTTTCTCCACTATCGTATTCTGCTTTAGTCTGGGGAGGCTAGTACTATTGGTCGCGGCGCGTTATGTTGAATATGGTAACGTTAGGTTATGTTGCGGTCGGTTAGGTTTGTAGAGGATAACTTTATCTTTATTGCTGTAGCCTGCTATTAGGTGGTATTCTGCGCTCTACGGTGCTGTAATATTTTCAGCATGGCTCTAGGAAGGCCAGCAATAGTGGTCTCGGCACGTCAGTTGTGGTTACGCTATGTTCGGTTATGTTCCGTAGGTTTGGATTAGGCTTGACTAGCTTCGACTGTTCCGATATACACTGCGATTCTATGGATTCCTGTGTTGTACTCTCAACTATTGTGTCCTGGTTGGCACTGTGGGGGCCAGCAACAGTTGTCGCGGCACGTTAGGTGGAGTTAGGTTACGTTTGGTAATGTTACCGTTGGTTAGGTTAGGCCAGGGTTTGTTTGACTTTAGTGCTATAGTCTGCTATCAGGTGGATTTCTGCGATCTACAGTGCTCTAGTATTTTCACCTTCGCCCTGGGTAGGACGGCAGTAGTGGCCTCAGCACGTTATGCTGTGTCACGTTGTGCGCGGACAGGTTGGGATAGGCTAAGCTTCGTTAGGGTAGCTTTAACTTCTGTGCTGCACACTGCTGTTCGTTGGACTTCAGCGCTCTACTGCGCTCTAGAATATTCTGCTTGGCTATTGGGAGGACAGCATCAGTGCTCATTGCTCGATAGGCGGCGCTATGGTAACTTCAGTAATGTTACGATTGGTTTGGTTCGGATAGGGTAGCCCTGACTTTTGCTCTAAACACTGCAGCACGGGGGATTTCTCCGCTGTACGTTGCTCTACTATACTCTCCTCGACCATCAGGAGGCCAGCAGTAGTGGTCGCCGCACGTTAGGTTCAGTTAGATTACGTTGTGTTACGTTGAGGTAGCTGCAACAGTTGTCGCGGCACGTTAGGTGGAGTTAGGTTACGTTTGGTAATGTTACCGTTGGTTAGATTAGGCCAGGGTTGGTTTGACTTTTGTGCTACACACTGCTATCCTATGGACTTCTGCGTTCCCCTTCTCGCTATCTCACTCTGCTTGCCTCAGTGGACGCCTGGAATAGTGCTCTCGACACGTTACGTTCAGTTATCTTACGTTTTGTTACGTCTGGTTTGGCTTGGCATGGCTAGGATGGCCTTCACTTTTGAGCTCAACTCTGCTATACGGAATATTTCAGCGTTTTACATTGCTCTGTCATACTCTGTTTAGCCCTCGCGAGGCCAGCAATATCTTTCGTGGGGCGACAGCCTGGGATACGTAACGTCTGCTTATGTCACGTTTGGTTAGGTTAGGGTGGGGTAGCCTTCTCTTTTGTGCTGTAAACTGCCTACCTGTGAACTTCTGCCCTCTGCATTCCTCTAATATGGTCGGCCTGGCGACGGGGAGCCCAGCAACAGTGTTCGAGGTACGTATGGTTGAGTTAGGTTACGTTTGGTTATGTTAAATTTGGTAAGGTTAGGTTAGGTCATCTTTGACCTTTGTGCTATACAGTGCAGTGCGATGATTTACTGCGATCTGCTTTACCCTATTATATTCTGCTTGGATCTGGAGAGGTAAGCAACAGTGCTCTCGGCACATTAGGTACAGCTAGGCTACGCTCGGTTACGTTACGTTTGTCTACGTTAGGATAGTGTAGCTTCGACTATTGTGCCATGCACTGCGACTCTACGGATTTCTACGCTTTACTCTCCCCTAATACGTTCTCCTTTGCTCTGAGGACGGCAGCAATAGTGTTCTCGACACGTTAGGATCAGCAATGTTACGTTTGGCTAAGTTACGTTGTGTTAGGTTGGGACAGTGTAACTATGACTGTTGTGCTATACACAGCTATTCGGTGGATTTGCGCGCTCCACTGCGGTCTGATATCCCCAGCTTTGATCTGGGAGTGCCAGAAACTCTGGTGGCGAAGCGTTAGGCTGTGTCAGGTTACGTTTGGTTATGTTACGGTTGGTTAGGTTAGGGGAGAGTAGCTTTGACTTTAGTGCCATAGTCTGCTATTAGGTGGATTTTTTTGCCCAACAGTGCTCTAGTATTTTCAACACACAGTGGGAAGAACAGCAACAGTGGTCTCGTCACGCTTTGTTGAGTCGTGTTACTTCCGGTTAGGTTGGATTAGGCTAAGTTTAGTCAGGGTAGCATTATCTTTTTGCAGTACGCTGCTATTCTTTGGATTTCTGAGCTCTGCTGTGCTCAAGTTTGCCCTACTTGGCCCTGGGGAGGGCAGCAAAAGCGTTCTCCGCACGTTAGGCTGCGCTAGGCTAAGTTTGGTTATGTTCTGTTGGTTTACCCTAGGTGCGGGTAGCTTTGACTTTTCTGATATACACTGCGATTCTATGGATCTATGCGTTCTACTCTAAACAAATGTGTTCTGCTTGGCTGTGGGGAGGCCAGCAATTTTGATTGCGGCACGCTAGGCTGAGTTGCATTACACTATGTTATGTAACTGTTGTCTAGGTTAGGAGATGGTAGCTTCGACTTTAGTGCTATTCTCTGTTTTTAGGCGGATTTCTGCGCCCCACAATGCTCTAATTGCCTCCGCTTGGCTCTGAGTACGCCAGCAGTAGCGGCCGCGACAGGTTTGCTTGGGATATGCTACTTTCGGTTATGCTACATTTGGTTATGACAGGAGAGGGTAGCTTCGAATTTGGTGCTATTGTCTGATATCAGGTGGATTTCTGCGCCCTGCAATGCTCTAATATTTTCAGCTTGGCTGTGGAAAGGCTGGCAATAGTGGTCTCGGTGCGTTACGTTGAGATAGGTTAAGATCGGATAGGTTGGTTTAGGATAGGCTTTGCCAGGATAGCTTTTACTTCGGTGTTGCAATCTGCTGTTGTCGGTGGACTTCTGCGATCTACTGTGCTCTCGTATGTCCTTCTTCTCTCTGGGGAGGGAAACCATAGCGGTCTCTGCACGTTAGGCCGAGTTAGGATATGTTTGACTATGTTCTTCTGGTTTAGGTTAGTATTGGGTAGCTTTGGCTTTCCTGATATACACTGTGATTCTATGGATTTCTGCATTCCACTCTCCGCTAATGTGTTCTGCTTGGCTGTGTGGAGCCCAGTAAAGGTGATCGCGGCACGTTAGGCTAAGTTAGGATACGTTTGGTTATGTAACGGTTGGCTAGGTTAGGAAGGTGTAGCCTTGACTGTAGTTATAGTCAACTATTAGGTGGATTTCTGCGCCCTACAGTGCTCTAGAGTTTCCTGCTTGGCTTAGGGAGGGCCAGCAATAGCGGCCACGGTACGATATGTTGGTTCGGGTTACGATCGGTTAAGTTGGGATAGGCTAAGTTTGGTTGGGATAGCTTTAACATTTGTGCTGTACACTGCCATTCGATAGATTTCTGCGCTCTTCTGTGTCCTAGTATGTCCTTCTCGGCTCTGTGGAGGCCAGCAATTGTGATCGCGGCACGTTATGCTTAGTTAGGTTACGTTTGGTTATGTAAAGTTTGGCTAGCTTAGGAGGGCTTGGCTTTGAATTTGGGACTATAGTCTGTTGTAAGGTTGATTTCTGCGCCCTACAGTGCTCTAATGACCTCTTCTTGTTTCTGGGGAGGCCAGCAATAGTGGTCTCGACACATTATGTTGTATTATGTTACGTTTGGCTATAGTAGGAGAGGATAGAGTTGACTTTTATGCCATAGACTGCTGTTCGGTGGATTTCTTCGCTCTACAATGCTCTGCTATAGCTTTCTCGACTGTGGGAGGCCAGTCATAGTGGTCCCTACCCGTTGGGTTTAGTCAGTCTACGTTTGGTTACGCTATATTTGCATAGATTTGGTTTTCGTGGTACACACTGTTACACGGTGGACCGCCGTGCGCTACCTGGCTCCACTATACTGTGCTCGACTATGGAATCCCAGCAATAGTTGTCGCGGCGAGTCAGGTTCTGTCAGTTTACGTTTGATCAGGTTGCCTGAGGATAGGTTAGGTTACGGTATTTCAGGCTTCTGTATTGTACAATTCAGTTCGGTGGATTTCTGCGGTCTACTGTGCGCTAGTATGTTTTCCTTGCTTCTGGGAAGGGCAGCAATTGAGGTCTCGGCACATTAGGTGGTGTTAGGTTACGCTTGGCTATGTTACGATTGGTTAGGTTAGGCTAGGATAGCTTTGACTTTTGTCCGTCACACTGCTATTCGGTGGATTTCTGTTCTTTACTGCGATCTAATATTCTCTGTTTTGCTCTGGGAAGGCTAGAAAAGGTGGCCGCGGGGCGTTAGATTGAGTTAGTCTAAGATTGGTTATGTCACGTTTGGCTATGATTGTGTAGGATAACTTTGACCTTTGTGCTGTACGCTGTTATCCCGTGTATTTCTGCGCTCCCCATAGATCTACTATACTATACTAGATTGCAGGGAGACTAGAAATAGTGGTCGTGGCACGATATTTGAGCAATATAGATTGCTGAAATTCAGCGAGCAGCGGTGTAGAGCACAAAATTCAATGCTATCGTGTCCTAACATAAGCAAACGAGACATAACCGAACATAATATAACTCAAGCTTAATTGACGAGTCCATTATTGTCGCCATCCCAGAGGCAAGAAGAACATACTAGAGCATAGTAGACCGCGGGGATCCATGGAAGTGCAGTGCATAGCGCAAAATTAAAGGATAATCTAACCAAACTTAGCCTAACCTAACCTTGCCAAACGCAATCTAACTTAACCTAACATGCCTCCGGCGCTATTTCTTGCCTCCCCAGGTCAAGGCAGAGCATATTAGGGCAGTGTCGTGCTGAGAAATCCGCCGAAGAGCAGTATGTAGCACAAAACTCAAAGGTACCCTATCCAAACCTAACCTACCGTAGCACACCCAAGCTTAACCAAGCTCACCTATAGTGCAGCCACCGCACAATACAGGCCTCCACAGAGCCAAGTAGAACATATTAGAGGAGAGTAGGGGGCAGAAATCCGTAGTGTCGCAGTGTACAGCAAAAAGTGAAAGATACCCTATCCCAACCCAAACTAACACAACCTCACCTATCGTAGCCGAGCTAAACGTAATGTGCCACAACCACCATTACTGGCAACCCAGGCTCAAGCAGAGAGTGTTAGAACACAGTAGAGCTCAGAAATCCACCGCATAGTGGTTTCTGGCATTAAAATCAAAGCCATCCTATCCTAACTTCACCTAAACAAACTTAACCTAACCTAACCTAGCCACATTTAACATTACTTGAAGGAAAGTGCCACGAGTGCTATTGCTAGCCTTCCCAGAATCAAGCAGATGCTAGTAGGACCATGCACGGCGCAGATGGGAACAGAATGGAGGTGTAAAGGACAACAGTCACAGCCATCCCAACCATACTTATCCAAACCTAAGCTAACCATACGTAACCTAGCACAAGTAAACCTGCCGGGGCCACTACTGCTAGCCTCCCCACAGAAAAGCAGAGGCTAGTAGAGCAATGCAGAAAGCAGATATCGTCCGAATAAGAGTGTATAGCACAAAAGTCACTGCTACTCTAACCAAACCAAACATAACCTGGCCAAGCCAAACGTAAACTAACTCAGCCTAACGTACGGAGGCCACTATGGCTGGCCATCGCAGATCCAAGCAGAACGTATTAGGGCACAACAGAGCACAGGAATCAACTTTATAGCAGTGTACAGCAAGAAAGTCGAAGCTAACCTATCCCACTACCTAACCAAACCTAACCTAACCATACACAGTCCAACTGAGCCTAACGTGCCGAGACCACAATTGCTGGAATCTCCATAGCCAAGCAGAGCATATTAGAGCACATTATAGCGCAGGAGTCAGCGGTATGTGGTGTAAGCCGCGGAAGCCAGAGCTATCCTATCCTAACCAGGCCAAACGTAACGTAACCAAACGTAACATGACGTAGGCTAATGTTCCGAGACCACTACTGCAGCCCTCACCAGAGTCAAGTTGGACATATTAGAGGGGAGTAGAGCGCAGAAACCAATAGAATCGCAGTGCATAGCACAATAGCCGAAGATACCCTATCCTAGCATAGACATACGTAAAATAACCGAACGCAGCTTAACTCAACCTAACGTGACGAGAGCACAATTGCTTGCATCGCTAGAGCACAGCAGAATGTACTGGAGCACAGTAGAGTGCTGAAAGACTCCAAATTGCAGTGTATAGCACAATTGTCAGAAATATCGTAACCTAGCCTTCCCTAACCCAACCGAATCAAACGTAGACTGACTGTACCTGACGTGTCGCGACCACTATTACTGGCATTCGCAGAGTAGAGAGCAGAAAGCCACCAAATAGACGTATATAGCGCAAAAGTCAAAGCCATCCTGAACAAATGTAGCCTAATCTAACTTAACCAAACGTAACCAATCCCATCGTAACGTGCCGCGACCAGTATTGCTGGCATCTACAGAGCCAAGCAGAACATGCCGGAACACAGTATAGCGTAGGAATCCATTGAATAGCAGCGTATGCCATGAAAGCCAAATCTATCCATACGTAACCCAAACTAACATAGCGTAACCGAACGTATCCTAACTCAACCTAACTGGCCGAGACCACAATTACCGGCCTCCCAAGAGTCGAGATGAGTACGGCAGCCTAACGTAGAGTGTGGAAATCCGCAGAATAGCGGTGCACAGCACAAAAGGAGAAGCCATCCTCTCCAACCCTATCCAAACGTAGTGTAACCAAACGCAACCTAACTTAAACTAACGTGGCGGGACCAGAATTGCACTACCCCACAGAGCCAAGCAGGATATACCAGAGCACAGTAGAGCGCAGAAAGCAACCAGAAAGCAGTGTATAGCACAGGCGTCAAAGGTATGCTAACATAACCTGACAAACATATCCAAACATAACGTAGAATAACTAAACTTAACGAGCCGAGACCTCTATTGCTTAACTCCCTAGAGCACAGCAGGTCATATTAGAGCACAGTCGAGCGCAGAAATCGACCGAATAATAGTGTATATCACAAAAGTCAAAGACATCCTAGCCTAGCTAACGTGCCCGGACCGCTATTTCTTGCCTCCACAGCTCCAATCAGAGCATATTAGCTCACAGTAGAGGGCAGAAATCCACCGAGTAGCAGCGTATAGCACAAAAGTCAAAGCTATCCCATCCTAACCTAAGCAAACGTAACATAAGCGGAAGTAACGCAGCCCAAACTTACGTGCCGCGACCGCAATTCCTGGCCACACGAGAGCTAAACAGTGTATAGCAGGGTAATGTAGAACGCTGAAAAATTCCGAATAGCAGTGTATAGCTCAAAAGTCAAAGCTATCCTGACAAAGCCTAACTAAAGCTAACCTAACCAAACGTAACATAAGCAAGCGCAACATAACACAGACTAGCGTGCCGAGACCAAAACTGCTGGCCTCCCCAGAGGCAAGCAGGACATGCCAGAGAACAGTAGAGCGCAGAAATTCAGCGTAAAGCAGTGTACAGCGCAAAAGTCAAAGATAACCTCACCTAATCTGGCCTAACGTAACCTAACAAAGCGTAGAATAACTAAACCTAACGTGCAGCGATCACCATTGCTGGCCTACCCAGAGTCAAGCAGATCATATTAGAGGAGAGTAGAGAGCAGAAACCCATAGAATCGCAGTGCATGGAAGAAAAGGCGATGACACCCAAACCTAACAATGGCTAACATAGCCAAACCAAACGTAGCCTGTCTCAAACTAATGTACCGAGAACACTATTACTGGCATCTCTAGGGCCAATCAGAACTTACTAGAGCGCAGTAGAGCGCAGAGGTACACCTCATTACAGTGTACAGAACAGAAGTCAAGGATATCCTAAAGTATCCCAAATGAGCCGAACCTAACCAAACGTAACCTAACAAACTAACGCGCCGAGGCCACTATTTCTGGCTTCGTCAGAGCAAAGCAGGACATATTAGATCACAGTTGTGAGCAGAAATCCACCGAATGGGAGCTAACAGCGCAAAAGTCAAAGAAATCCTAGCCTATCCTATCTAAACGTAGGATAACAAATCGTAACATAGCTCATCATAACGTGGCTTGACCACTATTGCTAACCTACGCAGAGCCAAGCAGAGCATATTAGAGCACAGTAGAGAACACAGGTCCACCGCATTGCACAGTAAGGGACAAAAGTAAAAGATATCCAAACCTAACCTTACCTAACCGAACCGAACCTATCGTAGCCTAACTAAAAGTAGCTTGCCAATACCACAATTGCTGGTCCTCCCACAGCGAAACTGATCATATAAGAGCACAGCTGAGTGCAGAAATAAGCCGACCAGCGGTGCACAGCGCAAGAGTCGTAGCTAGCCCCTCCTAACCAAACCAATCGTGACAGGACCAAACATAAGATAACACGAACCATCGTGCAGCCACCACTAATGCTGGCCTCCACAGAGTCGTGCAGAGTATAGTAGAGCGCAGTAGAGCGCAGAAATTCAACGAATAGCAGTATATAGCACAAAAGTCAATGCTACCTTCTCCGACCCGATCCAAACGTAACATAGCCAAACGAAGCCTAAATCAAACTGGCATGCCGGGAACACTAACACTGGCCTCCCCAGTGTCGAGCTGCATATAGTAGAGTAGCATAGAGCGTAGAAATGCGCCGAATAGCAGTGTATAACACAAAAGTCACAGCTATCCTGACCTGACACAAACAAACGTAACCTAACCGAACGTAGCGTAACACAACCTAACGTGAAGTTCATAACTGAACACCCCAGGGTCGGGCAGTGCATGGATGGTCAATGTAGAGCGTAGAAACACACCCCAGAGCAGAGTGTAGCACAAAATTCAAGGTTAACCTGACCAAACCTAACCTAACCAATCTTAAGCAAACTTAACGCAACAAAACTTAGCGTGCGGCGACCACTATTGCTGGCGTCCCCAGTGGCAGGCAGATTATGATAGTGCCCTCCAGAGCACAGGAGTCGATAGTATAGCCGTGTTGAGCCCAAAGTCGATGCTATCCTAACCTAAGACGAAACCACCGAAGCAGATCAGTTCCAGAGCACAGGAGTCGATAGTATAGCCGTGTTGAGCCCAAAGTCGATGCTATCCTAACCTAACACGAAACCACCGAAGCAGATCAAACGCAATCTGTCTCAACATAACGTGCCGCGACCTGTATTGCTGGCCTGCAAACAGCCAAAAAGACCATAATAGAGGAGCGCAGAGAGCAGAGGCCCATAGAATCGTAGTGTGTAGCAGGTACGTCGAAGCCATTCGAACCAAACCGTAGCAATCGTAACAGAGCCAAACGTAGCTTATCTCAAACTAACTTGGCGAGACCACTATTACCGGCCTCCGCAGAGCCAAGCAGAACATACTAGAGAATAGTGGAGCATATAAATCGACCGGAATACAGTGAAGAGCACAAAAGCCAAAGGTACCCTGAGCAAACCAAACGAAACATAACTCCACCAAACGTACAATAACGACACCGAACGCGCCCGGCCACTGTTCAAGGAATCCCCTGAGCAAAGCAGAGCATGCTTGAACACACCAGTGCGCGGAAATCCATTGCATAGCAGTGTCTAGCACAAAAGTCATAGCTATCCTAGCATCTCCTAGTCAAACGTAGCATAACCCAACGTAACCTTACTCCACCTAACCGCCCTACACCACTATTGGTGTCCTTCCCAGAGCCAATCAGAGTATGATAGAGCACAGTAGATCACAGACACCCGCCGTGTTTCAGTGCATAGCAGAAGAGTCGAAGATATCCTAACCTAACCTGACCCAACCTAACCCAAACAACCGTTGCCTAATAAAGCATAAAGTGCCAAGACCACTATCGCTGTCTTTCCCAGAGCCAAGCTAAACTAATCAGGCACAGTAGAGTGCAGAAATCCGCCCAATAGCAGTGCATTGCGCAAAAGCCGCAGCTAGCCCCTCATAACCTAACCAACCGTAACGTAAGCAAACGTAGCATTGCTGAACCTAACGTGCTGCAACCACTATTGCTGGCCTTCCCAGAGCCTAGCAGAGCAGATTGGATTACAGTATAGCGCCGTAGTTCACCGAATAGCAATATGTGGCACAAAAGTCAATGCTACCATCTCCTACCCTAACCAAACGTAACAAAACCGAACGTTGCTTAGATCAAGCTAACGAGCCGGGACCACTATTATTAGCATCCCCAGCGCCATGCTGAATATACTAGCGAACAATAGAGCGCAGAAATGCGTCGAACAACTGTTTATACCACGAAAGTCGAAGCTATCCATACCTAACCCAAACTAACATACTCTAACCGAACGTGGCCTAACTTAACCTATCGTGTAACGACCGCTATTTATGGCCTCCCCACAGTCGAGCAGAGTATAGTACAGTACAGTAGAGCGCAGAAAGCCAACAAATAGTAATGTATAGCACAAAAGTCAAAGATACCCAGACCTTACCATGCCAAACCTATCCTAGTCATGCGCAGAATAACTAAACCTCACGTGCCGCGACCACAATTGCTGGCTTCTCCAGAGACGAGCAGGACATACTAACGCACAGCAGAGCGAAGAAATCTACCGTATAACACTGTAAACCACGAAAGTCAAATCTATCCAAACCTAACCCAAGCTAACGTAACGTAACCAAAAGTAGCGTAACTCATGCTAACGGGCCGAGAAAACTATTACCGTCCTCCGCAGAGACCAGCAGAGTATAGTAGAGCAACGTAGAGCGCCGAAATGCACCGAATAGCTGTGTACAGCGCCAAAGTCTAAGCCATCCTATTCTAACCAGACCAAACGCAACATAACCGAAGCAACGTAACTCAGACTAACTTGCCGATACAAATACTAAAGGCCTCCCCATAGCGAAGCAGAACATACTAGAGCACAGTGGAGCGCAGATATTCACCGAACAGCAGTGTATAGCACGAAAGACAAAGACATCCTAACCAAACTTGACCTAACCTAACCTAACCAAATGTAACATAACTCAATCAAACGTGTAGCTATCACCATTTATGGCCTGCCCAGAGAGAAGCTGATGCTAGTACAGCAATGCAGAGAGCAGATATCGACCGAAGAGCAGTGTATAGCACAAAAGACGCAGCTACGCTGTCCAAACATATCGCAACCTAGCCAAGCCAACCGTAACCTAACACAAACTTGTGGGCCGAAACCACCGCTGCTGGCCTCGTCACAGCCTAGCAGAATATACAGGAGAACAATAGACCGCAGTAGTCTACCGAGCAACAGTCTACATACGAAAGTCAAAGCAATCCAAACCTAACCCAAGCTATCACAACCTAACCGAACGTAGCCTAACTCAACCTAATGTGCCGAGAACACAGTTACTGGCTTCCCCAGATTCGAGCAGAGAGCACTAGTGCAATGTAGGGCACAGCAACCCTACTAATATCGGTGTATAGCGCAAATGTCAAAGCTAGCCTATCCTAACCTAATCAATCGTAACAATACCGGGCGTAGCCTAACACAGCCTGTCGTGCCATGACCACTATTTTTGGCATCCACATAGACAAGCAGAATATACTAGAGCAAAGCAGAGCGCAGAAATGCTCCGAACAGCAGTATATAGCAGAAAGGTCATTGCCATCCTAACCAAACTTGACCTAACCTAACCCAACCAAGCGTAACCCAATTAAACCAGATGTGCCACGACCACAGTTACTGGCATCCACAGAGACAAGCTGGTGCCAGTAGAGCAATGCGGATCGCAGATATCAACCGAATACCTGTGTATAGCACATAGGTCATAGCCACTGTAGCCAAACTTGACCTAATCTAGCCTGGCCAAGCATAACCTATCTCAATGGCACCTGCCACGACTGCAATTGCTGGCCTCCCGAGAAAGAAGCAGAACATACTACTGCACAGTAGGGCCTAGATATCCACCGAATAGAGGTGTAAACCGCGAAAGACAAGTCTATCCTAACCTAACACAAGCTAACATAACGTAACCAAGCCTAGCCTAATTCAACATAACGGGCCGAGACCACTATTATTGGCCTCCCCATAGTCGAGCTGAGTATAGCAGAGCAACGTAGAGCGAAGAAATCCACCGAATAGCAGTGCATAGCACAGAAGTCAAAGGATTCCTAACTTAAGCTGACCAAATCCAACCTAGCCCAACGTGGAATAGCTAAACCTAACGAGCCGAGACCTATATCGCAGGTCGCGTCAGGGCCGAGCAGTGCATAGCAAAGCAATGAAGAGCCTACAAATCCTCCGATTAGCAGTGCAAACCACATAAGACAAAGCTACCCTATCCTAACCTATCAAAGCGTAACATAAGCAGACGTAACGTAACCCACACTGACGTCCCACGACCGCTATCGCTGGCCACACGAGAGGTAATCAGAGTATAACGGAGCAACCTAGAGCGATGAAATCGTCCGAATAGCAGTGTTTAGCACAAAAGTCAAATCGATCTCAACCAAGCCCACCCAAACCTAACCAAACCGAACGTAACATAGCTCAACCTAACGGGCCGAGAGCACTGTTCGTGGTGTCCACACAGACAACGGAGTGCGATAGCGCTCAGAGGAGCGCAGGTGTCCATAGAGCAGCAGTGCGTAGCACAAAAGTTAGAGCTATCCTAACCTAACACAGTGTGTACTAACATAACCAAACGTAGCCTAACCAAACCTAACATGCCGAGACCACAATTACTGGCTTCCCTAGAGTCGAGCAGAGTAGAGTGGAGAAATGTAGGGCGCGAATGGCCACCAAACTGCAGTGTATATCTCGAAAGTCAAATATATACAGACCTAACCAGACCTAACCTAACCTAACCAAACTTACAGTAACTAAGCCTAACGTGCCGTGAACACTATTGCTGGCTTCCCCAGAGACGAGCAGAATATGGTAGAGCACTACAGAGCACAGAAGTCCATGGGGTGTCAGTGATGAGCACATGTTTCAAAGCCATCCTTACCAAACCCAACACAACCAAACCAAGCAAAACGGAAACTGACTCAACCTAACTTGCCGCCACCAGTATTACTGACCTCCACAGAGTCAAACAGAGCGAAATAGAGGAGAGTAGAGCGCAGAAATCAATATAGTCTGGGTTTAGAGCAGATAAGTCAAAACGTATCCTAACCAAACGCATCCTATCCCAACATAACGAGCCGAGACGGCTAGCGCTGGCTTCCCCGTTTCAAAGCAGGGCATATTAGACCAGGATAGGGCGCTGACGTCCATAGAATAGCAATTCATGACACGAAAGTCAAGGATATCCTAACCTAACCCAAACAAAGCTAACCTAACCATACATAACATATCACAGCCCGTCGCGCCGCGGCCACTATTTCTGGAATTCCCAGAACGGAGCAGGGAGCATCAGATCACTGTAGAGCACAGAAACCCACACAGCAGCAGTGTACAGCGCAAAAGGCGAAACTACCCTGGCCTAACCAAACCAAACATAACACAACCAAAGGTAACATAACTCAAACTAATGCACCGCGGCCAGTATTGCTGGCCTCCCGAGTGGCGAGCAGAGTATAGTAGAGCAATGCAGAGCGGAGAAATCCACCGAAGATCAGTGTATAGCTCAAAAGGCAAAGCTATCCCAACCAAACAGAACCAAACCTATCCTGACCGAACGCAACGTAACTCAACCTAACCTGCAGCCGCCACTATTCAGAGCGTTCCCAGAGCAAAGCAGGGCATATTAGAGGACAGTAGAGCGGAGAATTCCGCCGAAACCAGTGTGTAGGACAAAAGCCAAGGCTACACTTTCCTAAGCTGACCAAAGGTAACATAACCAAACGCAACATAACTCAGACTAACCTGCCGAGACCAATACTGCTTGCCTCCCCAGAGCGAAGCAGAGTATACTAGAGAACGGGAGAGCGCAAAATCCCAGAGAATGGCAGTGTATGGAGCAAATGTCAATGCCAACCTTTAATAATCTAGCCATTCGTAAAATAGCCATACGCAACGTGAGTCATGCTAACGTGCCTAATGCACAGAATAGCAGTGTCTAGCACAAAAGTCAGAGCTGCCCTAGCATCACCTGATCAAACATAGCAAAAACAAACGTATCCCAACTACACCTAACAGCCCTACACCACTATTGGTGTCCCCCACAGGGACAAGCCGAATATAAAACAGCACAGTAGATCACAGGCGCCCGCGGTGTCTCAGTGTATAGCAGAATAGTCAAAGATATCCTAACCTAATCTGACCTAACCTAACCCAACCAAACGTTGCCTAACACAGCATGACGTGCCAGGGCCACTACTGCTGTTTCTCTCAGGGCCAAAATGAACATATCAGGCACAGCGGACGCCGAAGTCCACCGAGTAGCGGTGCATAGCTCAAAAGTCGGACCCATCCTCTCCTAACCTAAGCAATCGTAACATACCCAAGCGTAACATAGCACAACCTAACGTGCAGCGGCTTCTATTGCTTGCTTCCCCAGAGTCGAGCAGAGCATAATAGTGCACGGCAGCGTGCAGAAGTCCACAGAAATGCAGCCTACGCCAAGAAAGTCAAAGCTATCCAAACTTAACCCAAACAAACATAACCTAACCACACGTATCCTAACTAATCCTAAAGTGCAGAGACCTCAACTTCTGCCCCCGCAGAGTCAAGCATGGCAGATTAGAGCGCAGTATAGTTCACCGGCTGACCGAATAGCAGTATATAGCACAAAAGTCAATGCTATCCTCTCCTAACCTAACCAAACGTAACATAACCGAACGTAGCCTAAATCAGACTGACGTACCGGGACCACTATTACTGGAATCCCCAGAGCCATGCAGAATATACTGGAGCACAGTAGAGCGCAGAGAGCCACCAAATAACAGCGTGTAGCAGAAAAGTGGGATATGTCCTAACCTAACATGGCCTAAACTAACGCAGCCAAACGTGTTCTAACTAAACATGACGAGCCGAGACCACTATTTCAGGGCCCACCGGTGCCAAGCAGGATATACTAGAGCACAGTAGTGCGCAGAAGTCCGCAGAACAGCAGTGTATGGCACAAAAGTCAAAGACACCAGGACCAAACCTAGCCCTACCTAGCCTAACCAAACGTATCCTAACTCAAGCTAACGTGGAGCGACCACTATTGTTGCCCCCCAACCCCCAGAGCCGAGTAGAGCATAGTAGAGAAATGTAGAGCGTAGAAATATGACGAATAGCAGCGAATAGCGCAAAAGTCAGAGCTACCGTTTCCTAACACGTCCAAACGCAAGATGACCAGACGTACCATAGCATTGCTTAACGTGCCGAGTCCACTATTGCTGGAATCCCCAGAGCCATGCAGAATATTCTGGAGCACAGTAGAGCGCTGGCAGCCACCAAATAGCTGCGTGTAGCAGAAAAGTCAAATATGTCCTAACCTAACCTGACATAACCTAACCTAGCCAAACGTTGGCTATCTAACCCTAACGTGCCGAGACCACTATCACTGGGCTGCCCAGAGCAAAGCAGATCATATTAGTGCACAGCACAGCGCAGAAATATAACGAATTGCAGTGTACAGCACAATAGTCATAGCTATCCCAGCCTAATATAACCAAGCATAGTGAAATCAAACGTAACCTAGTCCGACCTAACGTTCCTAGACCACTATTGCTGACTTCCACAGAGCCAACCAGGATGTAGCACAGCACAGCAGAGTGCAGAAATTCGACGCGTTGCAGTGTAAAGTACAAAAGTGAAAGATACAGTAACCTAACCAAACGTAACGAAACACAAGCTAACGTGCCGCAAACACTGTTGTTGGCATCCCCAGAGACAAGCAGAATATTATAGAGCAGAGTGGGGCCTAGCAGTCCACAGAATATCAGGTTTGAGCACAAAAGTCAAAACTATACTAGCCTAACCCCGAGAAACCTAACACAACTACAAGTTATCAGGCTCAACCTAACATGCCGCGACCAGTGTTGCTGGCCTCCACAGAGCCAAGCAGAGCATAATCGAGGACAGTAGAGCGCAGAAATCCATGGAATTGCAGAGTATAGCAGAAAAGTCCAAGCTATCCGAACCCAACCAAAGCAAACATAACCTAACCAAACGCAGACTATCTCAACCTATCGTGCCGAGACCACCATTACTGGCCCACCCAGAGACAAGTAGAGCATACCAGGGCACAGTAGAGCACATAAGCCCACCACATTACAGTGCACATCACAAGAGTCAAAGACACCCTAACCTAATTCAGACAAACATAACCTAACCACACGTAAGCTAACTCTACATATCGCGACGCCGCGACACTTTCAGGCCTCCCCAGAGCAAAGCAACGCATATTAGATCACAGCAGGGTGCAAAAATCCACCGAATAGCTGTGTATAGCACAAAATTCAAAGCTGCAATAGCGTAACCTAACAAAACATAGCATAGCTAGATGTATCCTAACACCGCTTGACGGCCCTACACCACTATTGCTGACATACCAGGGCCGAGCAGAATACACTACAGCACAGTAGGTCACAGAGAACCGCGGCGAATTAGTGTATAGCACAAAGGTATCGATCGCGCAGGCTAACACGTCCTAACCAAACCAACCGTACGTAGCATAACCCTGCATAAGCTGACGAAACCACTATTGCTGCATTTTCCAGAGCCAAGCTCAACAACCCAGCGCACAGTGGAACGCAGACATTCACCGAACTGCTGCATATAGCCCAAAAGCCGTAGCAATCCCAGCCTAGCCTAACCAAACATAACATGACAAAACGTAACTTCTCCCGGACTAACGTGCCAAGACCACTATTGGTAACTTCCGCAGAGACAACCAGAATATACTGAAGCACATTAGAGCGCAGGAATCGCCGCATTACAGTGTAATGGACAAAAGTCAAAGATATTCAAACCTAACCTGCCAAACCTAACCCATCGGAACGTAGCATAACACAACGTAACGTTCCGATAACGCTATTACTGTCCCACCCAGATTCGAGCTGAACATATTAGAGCAGAGTAGAGAGCAGAAATCCGCCGAACAGCTGCGAATAGCGCAAAAGTCATAGCTATCCTTGCCTAACCTAACGAAACCTAACGTAAACAAGCGTCACCAAACTCAACCTAAAGTGACGCGACTACTGTTGCTGGCCTGCCCAGAGCCAATCTGAAAATATTAAAGCAGCGTAGAGATCAAGAATCCAATGACTCGCAGGGTATAGCACAAAAGTCATGGATAACCTGACCAAACCTAGCCTAACCTAGGATAACCAAACGTAGCAAAACCCAACCTAACGTGCCGCGACCACTGTTGCTCTCCTTACCGGAGCCAAGCGGAACATACTGGAGCGCAGTAGAGCGCAGAAATCCAACGTATGGCAGTGTGCAGCACAAAGGTTGAAGCTACCTAGCCGAACGTAACGTGCCTCATCATAACGTGCCGAGACCACTATTGCTGGCCTCCACATAGAAGTGCAGAAAATATTACAGGAGAGTGAAGGACGGAAATTCATAGTATCGCAGTGTATAGCAGAAAGGTCAAAGTCATTCGAACCCAACAAAAGCTAATGTAA
>NW_016940840.1:0-971 GCF_001483705.2 Eufriesea mexicana | reverse complement strand
GCGTAAGTAAGGAGGAAAGATGCTTTTTGGGTGCTATTGCCATTGCAATGATATAGATTGTGGCTGGAAAATACAATTTTGTTGACATTTTCGACTAATATCGTGGTGAGCTAGCTTCCTTGCATAAGTAAGGTGGAAAGATCCTATTGGCGTGCAGCAGCCATTGCAATGCTTTAGAATGTGGCTTAAAAACTCAATTTTATTGACATTTCCGGCTAACATCATGGTGAGCGACCTTTCTTGCATAGATGTGGAGGAAAGATACATTTCACATGCAATAGCCTTAGCAACGCTATAGAATCAGGCTGGAAAGTTCAATTTTATTGACATTTCCGGCTAACATCATGGTGAGCGACCTTTCTTGCATAGATGTGGAGGAAAGATACATTTCACATGCAATAGCCTTAGCAACGCTATAGAATCAGGCTGGAAAGTTCAATTTTATTGACATTTTCTACTAATATCGTGGTGAGCTATCTTCCTTGCATAGCTACGGAGGAAAGATACTTTTGGCGTACTATATCCATTGCAATGCTGTGGAATCTGGCTCTAAAATTCATTTTTATTGACATTCTCGACTAATATCGCGGTGAGTTAACTTTCTTGCATAGATAAGGAAGAAAGATTCTATTGGCGTGCTATAGGCATTGCAAAGCTATAGAATCTTCCTAGAAAGTTCAATTTTATTGACATTTTCGTGTAATATCGTGGTGAGATAACTTTCTTGCATAACTAATGAGGAACGATTCAATTCGCTTGCTATAGCCGTCGCAATGCAATAGAATCTGGCTGGAAAGTTCAATTTTATTGACATTTTCGACTAATATCGTGGTGAGTTAACTTTCTTGCATAACTAATGAGGAACGATTCTATTGGCGTGCTATGGGCGTTGCATGCTACAGAATCCGCCTGGAAAATAAAATTTTATTGACATTTTCGGCCGATCTCGTGGTGAGCTTACTTTATTGCAT
>NW_016940839.1:0-686 GCF_001483705.2 Eufriesea mexicana | reverse complement strand
GATCTCTTTGACTCTTGTGCTATAAAATGCCATCTGGCGGCTTTCTGTGCTCTACTGTGCTCTCACATGTTCAGCTTGGATATGAGGGCACCTGCAAAAGTTATCTCTGCACGTTATTTCGGGTTAGGCCACGTTCGGTTGGGTAACGCTAGTCTTGGTTAGGTCCGGATATCTTTGACTTTCGTGTTTTAAACTGTTTTTCGGTGGAAATCTGCCCTTTACTGTGATCTACAATCCACTACTCGATACTGGGGAAGACAGCAGTAGCGTCCCCTGCTCGTCATTTTGAGTTACTTTACATTTGGCTTTGTTACGGTTTGTTAGGTTGGGAAACGATGGCTTTAACTTTTGTGATATGCACTGCTATTCCGTGGATTTCTGTACTCTACTGTAGTCTAATATGTTCTGCTTTGCTCTGGGGAGGTCAGCAACAGAGGTCTAGGCACGATAGTTTGTGTTAGGTTACGTTCGGCTATTTCGGCTATGCCATGCTTGGTTATGTTAATCCAGCATAGCCTTGGCTTTCGAGCTGTACACTGATATTCGGTGGATTTCTGCGCTCTACTTCGGTCTAGAATTATCTGCTTTGCTCTGGGGAGGCCAGAAATTTCGATTGCGGTGCTTTACGTCGAGTTAGGCTACGTTGGCTTGTGTTACGTTTGGCTAGGTTAGTATAGGTTAACCTT
>NW_016940838.1:0-281 GCF_001483705.2 Eufriesea mexicana | reverse complement strand
ACCTGACCTGACATGACCTGACCTGTCCTGACTGATCTGACCTGAGCTGACCTGACCTGACCTTACCTGACCTGACCTGTCATCTCCTGCCCTGTACTGTACTGACCTGACTTTCCAGAGGAGACCTGACCTGACGTGACCTGACCTGACCTGACCAGACTGATCTGACCTGACCTGACCAGACCTGACATGGCCTGACATGGCCTGACATGAACTGTCTAGAACTGACCTTACCTGACCTGACCTGTCCTGACCTGACTTGATCTGTCCTGACATGACCT
>NW_016940837.1:0-644 GCF_001483705.2 Eufriesea mexicana | reverse complement strand
GATGTATGAATGGATGGATGTATCGAAAGATGGATGTACGAATGGATGCATTTATGGAAGTATTGGTGTGGGGATGTATGGATGAATATATGTATGTATGGATGTATGTATGATTGGATGGATTTATGTATGGGTGGATGGTTTTTTTGGATGTATGTATGGATGTATGCACGGATGTATGTATGGAAGCATTTACGGAAGTATCTATGGATGTATGTATGGATGAGTGTATGGGTGTATGCATGCATGTATGGATGTATGTATGGACGTATGTATGGATGTACGTATGGATGAATGAGTTCATGGATGGGTGGATTTGTGGATGTATGGATGTGTGGAAGTGTGGATGTATGGATGGACGGATGTATGGATGGATGGATGTATGGATGGATAGATTTATGGATCGATGGACGTATGGATGGGTGGTTTTATGGATGGATGAATGTATCGAAGGGTGGTCTTATGGTTGGATGGATGTGTGGATGGACCGATGTATGGGTGCATGAATATATGGATGGCTGGGTCTACGGTTGGATGGATTTATTGATGGGTGGATGAATGGATTTATGAATGGGTGGATAGATGGGTGTATGTACGGATGGGTGTACAGATGTATGTATCGATGTATGGATTTATGTATGTAT
>NW_016940836.1:0-552 GCF_001483705.2 Eufriesea mexicana | reverse complement strand
CAAGGAAGTTAGCTCATCACGACAATAGTCGTATATGTGAATAAAATTGAAATTTCCAGACATGCTCTATTGCATTGAAAAGGTGGCTATAGCACGCCAATAGGACCTTTCCTCCTGATTTATGCAAGAAGGTTAGCTCAACACGATATTATTCGAAAGTGTCAATAAAATTGAGTTCTCCAGCCATAATCTATTGCACTGCAAAGGCCATAGCACGCCAATACAATATTTCCTCCTTATTTATGGAAGGAGCTTAGCTCACCACAACATTATCCGAAAAGTCAACAAAAATGATTGTTCCCGACAGGTTCTATAGCATTACAATGGCTATAGCACGTCAATAGAATCTCTCCTCCTTATTCATGCAAGAAAGTTAGCTCACCACGACGTTATTTGAAAATGGCAATAAAATTGAATTTTCCATGCAGATTCTATGGCATTGCAATGGATGTAGCACGGCAATACAATCTTTCCTCCTTGTTTATGCAGAAAAGTTAGCTCACCCCGATATCAGTCGACAATGTCAATAAAATTGAATCTTCCAGCCAGATT
>NW_016940835.1:613-928 GCF_001483705.2 Eufriesea mexicana | reverse complement strand
TTATTTTCCAGGAGGATTCTATAGCATGCAATGCACATAGCACGCCAATAGAATCGTTCCTGCTTAGTTATGCAAGCAAGATAACTCGCCACAATATAAGTCGAAATTGTCAATAAAATTGAACTTTCTAGTTAGATTGTATAGCATTGCGACGGCTATAGCAATTGAATTGTATCTTTCCTCCTTATTTATGCAAGAAAGTTTGCTCACCATGTTGTTAGCCGGAAATGTCAATAAAATTGTGTTTTTCAGCCACATTCTAAAGCATTGCAATGGCTATAGCACGCCAATTGAATCTTTCTTCCTTATTTATTC
>NW_016940835.1:0-560 GCF_001483705.2 Eufriesea mexicana | reverse complement strand
GATTCCAGAGCATTGCAATGGCTATAGCACGCCATGAGGATCTTTCCTCCTTACTTACGCAAGGAAGTTAGCTCACCACAATATTATTCGGAAATGTCAATGAAATAGGATTTTCCAGCTGAATGCTACAGCAATGCATAGGCTATAACACGCCATTAGATTCTGCCCTCCTTATTTATGCAATAAGGTTAGCTCACCACGATATTAGTCGAAAATGTCAATAAAATTGAATTTTCCAGGAAGATTATATCGCGTTGCAATGGTAATAGCACGCCAATTTTTTTGAATCTTTCCTCCTTATTTATGCAAGAAAGTTAGCTCACCACGATATCAGTCGAAAATGTCAATAAAATTGATCTTTCCAGACAGATTCTGTAGCATTGCGACGGCTATAACACGCCAATTGAATCCTTCCTCCTTATTCATGAAAGAAAGATAGCTCACCATTATATTAGACGAAAATGTCAACAAATGAATTTTCCAGCCGCATTCTATATCATTGCAATGGCTACAACACGCCAATAGAATTATTCCTCCTTATTTAAGAAAGAGAGTTTGCT
>NW_016940834.1:0-580 GCF_001483705.2 Eufriesea mexicana | reverse complement strand
TTAGTTATACTACGTATTGTTTGGTTCGGTTACTTTAGGTTTGGCTTGGACGGATTTGACTTACGTGATGTACACTGGTATATGGTGGATCTCTGCGACCTCCTTTGCCCTATCATTTTCCGCTTGTCTCTGGGAAGGCCAGCTATAGTGGTCCCGTCAAGTTACGTTGACTTAAGCTACGTTTGGTTGTGTTGGGTTAGGTCAGGTTAGGTTAGGATTCTTCGACTTTTCTACTTTACACTGCAATGCGGCGGATTTCTGCGCTTTGCTGTGCTCTAGTGTTCTCGGCAAATTAGGTTAAGTTAAGTTGAGTTTGGGTATGTGTCGATCGTTTAGGTAAGGAGAGCACAACGTTGACCTTTGTGTTATACGCTCTTACTCGGTGGATATCTGCCCTCTGTTGTGCTCGATCACGCTCTGCTTGACCCTGTGGACTCCTGAATTGTGGTCGCAGCGCGTTATGTTGTGATATTTTGCGTGTGGTTACGTCAGGTATGGCTAGGTTTCGTTATGTTACCTTCGACTTTTATGCTATACACCTCCTTTCTGTGGATTTCTGCGTTCTACATTGCCCCAATGT
>NW_016940833.1:0-556 GCF_001483705.2 Eufriesea mexicana | reverse complement strand
GAGGAAAGATTCTAATGGCACGCTAGAGCCATTGCAGTGCTATAGAATCTGGCTGCTAAATTCTATTTTATTGACATTTTCGGCTAATAACGTGAGTGAGGTAGCTTTCGTGCATAAATAAGGAGGAAAGATACTTTTGGCCAGGTATAGCCATTGCAATTCCATAGCATTTGGATGGAAAATGCAATTTTATTGTCATTTTCGACTAACATCGTGGTGACCTTACTTTCTTCCATATGTAAGGAGGGAAGATTCTACTGGCGAGCTATAGCCATTTCAATGCTACAGAATCTGGCAGGAAAACGTAATTTTATTGACATTTTCGACTAATATCGTCGTAAGCATACGTCCTTGCATAAATAAGGAGGATAGATTCAATTAGTCAGCTATAGCCATTGCAATTCTTTTGTATCTGGATGGAAAATCCAGTTTTATTGACATTTTCGGCTTATATCGTGGTGAGCTAACTTTCTTGTATAAATAAGGAGCAAAAATACTATTGCCGTGCTATAGCCATTACAATGATATGGTATCTGCTTCGAAAATTCAACTTTAT
>NW_016940832.1:241-557 GCF_001483705.2 Eufriesea mexicana | reverse complement strand
ATTTATGCAAGAAAAGTAGCGCAACAATATTATTCGAAAATGTCAATAACATTGAATTTCCCGTCCAGATTCTACTGTGTTGCAATGGTTATAGCTTGCCAATTCAATCTTTCCTCCTTGTTTATGCAAGAAAGGTAACTCACCACGATATTAGCCGAAAATGTTAATAAAATTAAATTTTCCACCCACATTCTGTATGATTGCAGTGTCTATAGCACGCCAACAGAATCTACACAGCTTATTTAGGCAAGAAGGATAGCTCTCCACGATAATAGTCGAGACTGTCAATAGTATTGATCTTTCCAGCCAGATTCTA
>NW_016940832.1:0-200 GCF_001483705.2 Eufriesea mexicana | reverse complement strand
AATCTTTCCCCCTTATTTATGCAAGAAAGGCAGCTCACCACAATATCAGACGAAAATGTAAATAAAAATGAATTTTCCAGCCGGATTCTGCAGCATTTCAGCGGGTATAGCACGCCAATAGAATCATTCCTCCTTATTTATGCAAGGAAGGTGGCTCACCACGATATCAGACGAAAATGTAAATAAAATTGAATTTTCCA
>NW_016940831.1:0-696 GCF_001483705.2 Eufriesea mexicana | reverse complement strand
TCCTGCGCTCTCAAGTGCTCTACTATATGTGCTTGGCTCCGGTAATGCCAGCAGCAATGTTCGTGGCACGCTGACATGAGTTACGCAACGTCCGTTTCGGTTACGTTAGGTCAGGTTATTTTAGGATACCTACGACTTTTGTCCTATTCACTGCAACTCGCACTACTGTGCTCTGCTATATTCTGCTAGTCCCTGTGGTGGCCAGCAATGGTGGACACGGCACGTTGGGTTTGGCTAGGATACGATCGGTTACGTCACGTTTTGTCAGGTTAGGATAGCGTATCGTTGGCCTTTGTGCTTCATGCTGCTGTTCCGTGGATTTCTGCTCACTGCTTTTCTCCAGGATATTCTGCTTGGCTCCGGGAGACCAGCAATAGAGGCCTCTGCACGTTATGTTGTATTAAGCTACGTTTGGTTATGTTACCTTTGGATATGTAAGGATAGGGTATCTTCTACTTTTGGGCTATCCTCTGCTATCCTGTGCATTTCTGCTCTCTAATATTCCGTAATATGTTCTGCTTGACTCTGTGGAGGCAGGAATTGTGGTCCAGGCACAATAGCCTGAGCTGCGTTGCGCCCAGTTTCGCCTCGTTTTGTTCTGCTAGGAGAGGATAGCTTTGACCTTTGTGCTACACACTGATATTCGGCGGATTTCTGCGCTCCACGTTGCTGCACTATAATCTGCTCGACCCCAGG
>NW_016940830.1:0-906 GCF_001483705.2 Eufriesea mexicana | reverse complement strand
CGAAAATGTCAATGAAATTTAATTTTCCAACCAGATTCTATCGCATAGCAATGGCAATAGCACACCAATAGAACCTTTCCTTCTTATTTATGCAAGAAAGATAGCTCAGAACAATATTAGCCGGAAATGTCAATAAAATTATGTTTTTCAGTCACATTCTAAAGCATTGCAATAGATATAGCAGGCCAAAAGTATCTTTCCTCCTTACCTATGCAACGAAGATAGCTCACCACTGTATTAGTCAAAAATATCAATAAAATTCAATTTTCCGGCGCGATTCTGTTGCATTGTAATGCCTATATCACGCCAACAGTATATTTCCTCCTTATTTATGCAAGAAAGCCAGCTCACTTCTCACCACGATATAAGTCGAAAATGTCAAAAAAATTGAACTTTCCAGCCAGATTCAATTGCATTGCGACGGCTGTAGCACGCCAGTAGGATCTACCCTACTTAATTATGCAATAAAGTTAGCTCACTACGATATTTGTCGAAAATGTCAATAAAATTGAGTTTTCCAGGAAGATTCTATAGCGTTGCAATGGTACTAGCACGCCAATAGATTCTTTCCTCCTTGTTTATGCAAGAAAGTTAGCTCACCACGGTGTTAGTCGAAAATGTGAACAAAATTGAACTCTCCAGGCAGATTCCATAGCATTGCGACGGCAATAGCAGGCCAGTTGAATCCTTCCTCCTTATTTATGAAAGAAAGATAGCTCACCGCGATATTAGTCGAATATGTCAATAAAATTGTATTTTCCAGGGAGATCCTGCAGCTTTGCAATGTCTATAGCACGCCAATAGAATCTTTCCTCTTTATTTATGTAAGATAGCTAACTCACAGCGATATTAGTCGAATATGTCAATAAAATTGAATTTTCCAGCCACATTCTATAGCATTGCAAT
>NW_016940829.1:0-1436 GCF_001483705.2 Eufriesea mexicana | reverse complement strand
GTAATGTTACAATTGGCTATGCTATTCGAGGATAGCTTTGATTTTAATGCTACAGTATGCTGTTAGGTGCATTTCTGTGCCATACAATGCCCTAACATCTTCAGCTTGGCTCTGTGGCGGCCAGCAATCGTGGCCGCGGCACGTCAGTTTGAGTTAGGTTTCCACTGGCTCTGTTACGATTGGTTAGGTTAGGAGAGGATAGCTCCGACTTTGGGCTATATTCTGTTCTTAGGCGTGTTCCTGCGCCCTACAATGCTCTATTATTTTCAGCTTGGCTCACGGAGGGCTACTAATAATGACCTCGGCACATCGAGGTGTGTTATGTTACGTTAGGTTTTGCAGGATTAGGCTATCTATGGTTACGGTAGCATCAACTTTTGTGCTGCACACTGCTTTTCGGTGGATTTCTGCCATCTACTGTGCTCCAGTATTTCCGGCTTGTCTCTGGTTTGGGCAGGAATAGCGTTCTCGGCTAATTTAGTTGAGTTAGCCTTCGTTTGATTATGTTCTGTTGGATTCGGTTAGGTTTCGGTAGCTTTGGCTCCTCTGACATACACTGCAATTATATGGCTTTCTGCGTTCTACTCCACACTAATCCGTTCTGCTGGGGTCAGTGGAGGTCAGGAACATTTGTCGCGGTACGTTGGGTCGAATTAGGTTACGTTCAGTTATGTAACGTTTGGATAGGTTAGAAGAGGACAGCTTTGACTTTAGCGCCATGGTCTGCTGTTAGGTAGGTATCTGCGCCCTACAGTGGCCTAATATGTTGTGCTTGCCTCTGGGAAGGCAAGCAATAGTGGTCTCGGCACGATATGTTGGGTCCCATTACGTTCGGTTATGTTGGGTTAGGCTATGTTTTTTCAGGACGGCTTTAACTTTTGTGCTGTACACCGCTATTGGGTGGATGTCTGCGCTCTACTGCGCTCTAGTGTGTCCAGCTTGCATCTGGGGAGGGCAGCAATTGCAGTCTCGGCGCGTTCGGCTGAGTTAAGCTATATTTGGCTACGTTCTGTTTGTTTGTGTTTGGTTTGGGTAGCTTTGACTTCTCTGATATACACTGCAATTATATGGATTTCTGCGTTCTGGTCTCCACTGTCGTGTTCTGCTTGATTCAGTGGAGGCCGGCAGTAGTGGTTTCGGCGAGTTAGGTTGAGTTATGTTAGGTCTTGTTATGTTATGATTTGTTAAGTGACGAGAGGGTAGCTTTGACATTAACGCTATAGTCTGCTATCAGGAGGATCTCTGCGCCCTACACTACTCTAACCTGTCAGTTTGGCATTCGGAAGGCCAGCAGAAATGCTCTCGGCACGTTATGCAGATTCACGTTACGTTCAGTTAGATTGGGTTAGGCTAAGTTTGATTAGCGTAGCTTTAACTTTCGTTCTGTACACTGCTATACGGTGGATTCCTGCGGTCCACTGCATTCTAGTAACTCC
>NW_016940828.1:0-223 GCF_001483705.2 Eufriesea mexicana | reverse complement strand
GCTCTGGGGACGCCATCAATTGTGGTGTCTGCATTTTATATTTAGTTATGCAACGTTTGGTAGTGTTACGTATGTAAGTGTAAGGTACGTGTAGCTTTGACATTTCAGGTATCCACTGCGATTCTATGGATTTCCGCGCTCTCATCTCCTCTAATATGCACTGCGCGGCTCTGGGAAGGCCAGCAATAGTGATCGCGGTACGTTAGATTGTGTTATGTTACGC
>NW_016940827.1:0-1482 GCF_001483705.2 Eufriesea mexicana | reverse complement strand
AGGCTAAGTTTGGGCAGTGTAGCTTTGACTTCTGTGCTATACACAGTTTTTCCTTGGGTTTTTATGATTTACTCTTCTCTACTACATTCAGCTTGCCTACGTGCAGACCAAAAGCAGTGGTCACTGCACGTAATGCTTTGTGATGCTACGATTGGTTAGGTTAGGCTACAGCAGGTTATGCTAGGCTATCTATGGCTTCGGTGCTATTCACTGCAATGCGGTGGACTTCTGCGCAATACTGTGCTCTAGTGCACTCTGCTTTTCTCTATGGAGGTCAGCAATCGATGTCTTGTCATGTTAGGTAGGGTTTAGGTATGACTGCTTATGTTACGTTTTGTTGGGTTAGGGTGGAACTGCTTACACTTTTGTGGCGTTCTCTGCTATTCGATGGATTTCTGCGATCTACTGGGCTCTGACATATCCTGCTTTGCCCCGGCGTGGCCAGTGATGTTACTCCCGGTATGCCAGCTTGAGTTATGTTACGTTCCTTTGAGTTAGGTTAGGAGGGCTCGGTTGGAATTTCTTCGGCTTTTGTGCTTTATACTACTATTTGGTGAATCCCTGCGCTCTGCATTGCTCTACTATGCTCTCCACGGCCCTGGGAAGGCGAGCAATAGTGGCCGTGGCATGTTCGGTTTAGTTATGCTTCGATTGGTTTGGTTCGGTTAGTTTAAGTTTGGTCAGTATATCTTCTACTTTCGAGCTATACACTGTTATTCGGTGAATTTTTGTGATCTACTATACTCTACCACATTCTGCTTTGCTCTGGCGAGTCCAGGAGCAGTGGCCGCTGCAGTTTATTTTGTGCCATGCTACGTTTTGTTTGGTTAGGTTAGATAAGGTTTGGTTAGGGTTTCTACGACTTTTGTGCTGTTTGCTTCAATGTGGCGGATTTCTGCGCACTACAGGGCAGCAGTAGATGCTGCTTGCATCTGTGGGGGCTAGCAATAATTGTCTCGCCATGTTAGGTTGGTAGGTTGAGCTATGTTGCGTTCGGATGTGTTACGTTTGGCTAGGTTAGGAGACGCTCCTTCGACTTTTGTGCTATACACTGTTATGCGGTGGATTTCGGCGCTGAGCTGTGCCCTATTATTTGCTGCTTGGCTCTTGGAAGGCCAGCAGTAGTTGTCTCGGCTCGTTAGGTTGAGCTATGCTACGTTCGGTTATGTTAAGTTTGGGATGTGAGGGTATGATAGTTTGGACTTTTGAGCTCTACACTCCTATCCGCGGATTTCTGCGCTCTACTGTGTTCCAATATTTCTGTTTGGCTCCGGCGCTCCACTGACAGCGACCTCGGCACGTTATGTTGTGTTATGTTACGTTTGGATACGTTGGGTTATATCAAGCTCGGTCATGTTATCTTCGACTTTCGTGCTATACACTGCTATTCGGAGGATTTCTGCGCTCGCACGTGATCCGGTACATTCCGTTTGTCTCTGTGGTGGCCAGAAATAATGGACTTGTCATGTTAGTTGAGCTAGG
>NW_016940826.1:0-344 GCF_001483705.2 Eufriesea mexicana | reverse complement strand
AAGCAGAGCGCATTAGCGAAGAGCAGGGCGCAGAAATCCATAGGATTGCAGTGTATATAGGAACAGTCAAAGCTACCCAAACCTAACCCAAGCCAACCGAACATAGTTACCCAAACCTAACCCAAGCCAACCGAACATAACCGAGGATACTACAGCTCTACCAAACTTGCCGAAGCCGCCATTGCTGCCGTTCTCAGAACCGAGCAGGACATACAAGAGCTCAGTAGATCGCAGAAATCTACCGTATATCAGAGTACAGAACGGAAGTTGTTGTTAACGTAACCAAACTTATTCTATCTCGACCTAACCGAGCGCAACCTGACTCAACATAACGTGCCGAGACC
>NW_016940825.1:0-550 GCF_001483705.2 Eufriesea mexicana | reverse complement strand
ATAACAGGTTATAGATTTTGAATAGACCTATTCACTGGCATGGAGATGGCTGTACTTGCCATTTAATTGAAGGCGTTAGGCGATCTATTCACCAAGCTATCGCAGGTTATAGATTTTGAATAGACTATTTCTCTGGCAAGTAGATGGCTGTACTTGCCATTGGGTTGAAGGCGTTAGGCGATCTATTCTCCAAGCTATAACAGGTTATAGATTTTGAAAAGGCCTTTTTAGATGGCTGTACTTGCCATTGGATTGAAGGCGTTGGGCGATCCATTCACCATGCTATAACAGGCTATAGATTTCTAACAGACCTATTCTCTGGCAAGTAGATGGCTGTACTTGCCATTGGATTGAAGGCGTTAGGCGATCTATTCACCAAGCTATAACTGATTATAGATCTTGCATAGACCTATTCTCTGGCAAGTAGATGGCTGTACTTGCCATTTGATTGAAGGCGTTAGGCGATATATTCACCATGGTATAACATGTTATAGATTTTGAATAGACCTATTCACTGGCAAGTAGATGGCTGTACTTGTCATTGGATTGA
>NW_016940824.1:0-770 GCF_001483705.2 Eufriesea mexicana | reverse complement strand
ATACATTCATCGACACAAACATCCATACATACACCCATACCTACACCCATACAAACGTCCATATATACATCCATGCATACACCCATACATACATTCATACACACACCCATCCATTCATCCACAGATATATCCATACATACATCCGTACATACATCCATACATCCATCCATACATGCACCCATACATTCGCCATTCCATACACGCATCCATACATCCATACACATCTCCTTTCATACATTAATCAATACATCCATACAAACATCAATACATCCAAACATCCATACATCCACCCATTCACACATACATCCATCCATTCATCCATACATACGTACATCCATACTTCCACACATCCACACATCCACAAATACGTCCAAACATACAGCCATACATTCATACATACATCCATACGTACATCCACACCACCGTACATACAACCATTAACACATCCGTACATACATCCATACATACATCCACACATACATGCATACATACATCCATATCCACACCCATAATTATCATAGATATAAACTTACATACATCCGTTCATACATCCATACGTCCATCCATACATGCATCCATACATACGATATTCCACACACGCATCCATACTACCATACATACACTCTTACATACAACCATACATACATCCCAACATACATCCATACGAACATCCGTACATACATCCATTCATAAATCCATACAAACAGCCGTACATACATCCATGCATACATCCATACATACATCCATTCAAACATCCATACATACATCGA
>NW_016940823.1:0-902 GCF_001483705.2 Eufriesea mexicana | reverse complement strand
TGGATGTACGGTTGGATTGAAGTACGGATTGACGGATGTACGGATGTGTGGATGTATGGATGTGCATATGTATGGATGCATGGATTTGTGAAGATATGTGTGTACGTATGGATAGATGTGTGGATGGATCTATGAGTGGATGGCAGCATATATGGATGGATCGATGTATTGATATACAGTTGTATGGACGCATGAGTCTTACGTTGTATGGATGCACGTATGTATGGTTGTATGGATGGTTGGATGTATCGAATGATAGACGTACGAATGGATGGATATATGGATGTATGGAGGTCTGGAAGTATGGGTGTATGGATGGATGGGTGTATGGATGGATAGATGTGTGGATCGATGGAAGTAAGGATGGGTGGTTGTATGGCTGGAAGGATGTATGGAAGGGTGGGTGTATGGATATGTGAATGTATGGATTGAAGGCCGTATGAATGGATGGATGTATGGATGGACGGATGTACGGATGAATAGATGTACGTAAGAATGTATGTATGGATGGATTGTGGTATGGATGGATGGATGTATGTATCAATGGATGAATGGATGAATGAATGGATGGATGTATATATGAATGGATGTATGGATTGATGAGTGTATGGATGGATGGAGGTATGGATGGATGGATTTATGGATGTTTGTATGTATGAATGTATGGATGTATAGATGGATAGATGTATGGATGTAGCAATGTATGGATGTATGTATGTGTGAATGTACGAATGTATGGAGGTTCGGATGTTTGGATTTATGGATCTTTATATGTATGGATGTATGGATTGGTGGATGTGTGGATGTATGGATGTATGTATGGATGGATGTATGGAAAGATGAATGTATGGATGGATGTATGTATGGATGAATGGTTGTGTGGATGGATGGATGTATGGATG
>NW_016940822.1:0-497 GCF_001483705.2 Eufriesea mexicana | reverse complement strand
GATCTCTAATAAAATCTATATTAATCGCTATAAACACGTGGTTATATTATTAACATCTTGTTTTAACTTCCATCTTTTGATATAATATTAACAGGTTATGGACCCAATTTCACGAATAAAACGAAATTAGAGTGAAAATATTAGAATTTTCAAAAAGTGAGGTTAATCAAAGTATTCGTTAAAGTGCAAAAATGAATGCGAGTAACTCTATAAATTCTACGAGGATTGAAGTACCTACGAAGGATAATTATGACTCCCGTGTCCAAGTTGAAGCTTTATTAATCCAAAGTGACGGATGACGTTATGTAAATGACACACAATTAACCCTTTCCTTACGGCAGCCCGCGCCGCCGGAGTGAGGCTACTGAACGGGGCACCGCTTTGCACGTCGGTAGTCGTCGATATTCAGGCTTACGTCTTTCAACGCCACTTTCTGATTGTCTTGTATGGGTAGTTAGACATCAAATTATAATTCTTAGTAATTTAATTCAGTATGG
>NW_016940821.1:3912-13831 GCF_001483705.2 Eufriesea mexicana | reverse complement strand
TAATAGAACGTAACCTAACAGAGCGTACCGTACTGAGACCACTATTGCTGGCATTCCCGGAGACAAGTTGAGCGTAGCAGATCACAGTGGAGTGCAGAAATCTACCGAACACCAGTGCATAGCACATAAGTCAAGGCTATCGTAACCTGACCCAAGAAAACAACCTACACAAACGTAACATTACTGAACCTAACGTGACGCGACCTCCATTTCTGGCGTCGCCAGAGCAAAGCAGAGCGTATGAGGTGACAGTAAAGATAAAAAAATCCACCAAACAGCAGCGTACAGCACAAAGCCAAAGCTATCCTCTCCTAACCTAGCCAAACTTGGCACGACGGAACGCAACCTCACTCCACCTATCTGCACTACACCACTGCTGCTGACCTCCCAAAAGCCAAGCAGAATACACTACAGCACTGCAGGTCACAGACATCCGCGGAATTTCAGTGTATAGTACAAAAGTCAAGGATAACCTAATCTAACCTAACCAAACGTTTCCGAACGCAGCATAACGTGCCAAGGCCACAATTGCTGGCCTCCCCAGTGCCAAGTGGAACATACCGGAGCACAGTAGGGCGCAGGTGTCCAACGAATAGCGGTGTATACAGCGAAATCCAATGCTAGGCAAGCCTAACCCAGACAAACATAACCTAACCAGACGCAGCCTAACACGACCTAACGTGCTGAGACGACTATATCTGGCCTCCGCAGAACAAATCAGAGCTTATAAGATCACAGCAGGGCGCTGAAATGCACCGAACTGCTGTGTGTAGCACAAAAGTCAAGCCGATCCTAGAATATCCTACCGAAACATAACATAACCAAGAGTAACCTAACTCAACCTAACTTGCCCAGACAACAACTGCTGACATCCCCAGGGCCAAGCAGAATATACTGGAGCACAGTAGATCGCAGAAAACCACCGCACTGCAGTGTAAAGCACCAAAGTTGAGGATACCCTAAGACAAATTGACCGAACCTTACCTAGCCGAACGTAGCCTAACTCAACGTAAAGTGCAGATACCTCTATTGCTGGCCCTCCCAGAGCAAATCTCAACATTTTAGAGCACAGCAAAGCGCAGAAAGCCGCCGAAAACGGACTATGCCAAGAAACTCGGTGCTGTCCGTACCTAACCTAAAGAAGCACTCATTAACCAAACGTAACCTAACTCAACCTAGCGTGCAAAGGACACTACTGCTGGCATCACCAGAGCCAAGCAGAATATGCTAGAGTACAGTGCACCATAAAAAGCCACAACGTAGAAGCGTATTATCACAGAGGACAAATATGTCCTAGCCTAACCTGGCCTAACCTAACCTAACCAAATGTGGACTAACTAGTCCTAACTAGCCGAGACCACTATTTCTGGCCCCTCCAAGGCCAAGCAGAGCATACTAGGGAACAGCGGAGCGCTGACATCCAAGGAATAGCAGTTTATAGCTCAATGGTCAAAGCTGTCGTAACCAAACCTGGCCAAACCTAGCCTAACCAAATGTAACCTGACCCAGCATATCGTGTCACGACCACTATTGCTGGCTACCTCAGGTTCCAGCAGAATACGGCAGAGCAGTGTAGAACGCAGGAATCCACCGAATAGCAGTGCATAGCGCAGAAGCCGAAGCCAATACAGCTTAACCAAAACCAATCTAACCAAACCAAACGTAACTTATCTCTACATACCGCCCCGCGGCCACTGGTTCTTCTCGCCTCAGATCAAAGCAGAGCATACTAGATTGCAGTAGAGTGCAGAGAACCACCGAATAGCAGTGTAGAGCGCAAAAGTCGTAGCTGTCCTTGCCTAACCTAACCAAACACAGGACAACCAAACGAAACCGAACTCCATCTAACAGACATACACCACGACTGCTGACCTCCCCAGACACCAGCTGAATATACTACAGCACAGTAGATCACTGACATCTGCGTCGCTTCAGTGTATAGTACAAATGTCGAAGATATCCTGACCTAACCTGTCCTAACCCAAGCAAACGTTGCCTAGCACGGCATGACGTGCCAAGAGAAATATTGCTGTTCTTCCTAGAGCCAATCTGAAAAAGTGAGATCACGGTGGAACGCCGAAATCTATCCAATAGCAGTGCATATCACAAAAGTCAAAGATATCGTCTCCTATCGCAACGAATAGTAGCATAACCAAACGTAAACTAACTAAACCTAACGTGCAGATACTTCTATTGCTAGCCTTCATAGGGACGAGCATGGTATAGTAGCGCAAAGTGAAGGGCAGGTAACAACCGTATAAAAATTTATGCCACGAAGGTCAAACCTATCCGTACTTAACACAAATGAGCGTAACCTAATCAAACGTAGCCTAGCATAACTTAACGTGCCGTGACGACTGCTCATGGCCTCCCCAGGGCAAAGCAGAATGTAGTACAGCACAGTAGATCACAGAAGTCCAACTGGTAACAGTGCACAGCACGAATGTCAATGGTATCCTAACCAAACTTATCCTAACCGAACCTAACAAAACGTTACCTAACTCAACCTGACTTGCCGCGACCACTATTGCTCGCCAACACAGAATCGAACCGAGAATAGTAGAGCAATGTAGAGCGCAGAAATCTTCCAAATAGCAGTGTATAGCCACAAAGTCACAGAAGTCCTAACCGAACCATCCTAACCTAACCTAACGAAACGTAACCTAACACAACCCAACGAGCCGAGACCACTATTACTGGCCTCCCCAACGACAGGCAGAGCACATTAATGCACAGCAGAGAGCAGAAATCCACGGAAAAGCAGTGTATAGCGCATAAGTCGAAGTTACCACATCCATGGTAACCAAGCGTAACATAAGTAATCCTAACGTGTCTACGCCGCTGCTGCTAGCCACCCCAGAGCCAAGCATAATATACTACAGCACAGTAGATCACAGAAATCCGCGGCGTTTCAGCGTAGAGCACAAAAGTCAATGATATCCTAACGTAACATATCCCATCCTAATCAAATCAATCGTAATCTAACTCAACCTAACTTTCCGCGACCAGTACTGCTGACCTCGACAGAGTTAAGCGTAGCACATTAGAGGAGAGTAGTGGGCAGGAATCCATAGAATCACAGTGTATAGCAGAAACTTCGAGGCTATCCTCTACAAACCTATCCAAACGAAACATAACCAAGCGTAGCATAACGCAACCTAAGGAGCCGCAACTGCTATTGCTGGCGTTCCCATTGTCGTGCAGAGCGTAGCAGTGCGCAGAAATCCACCGAACATCTGTGCATGCCACGAGAGTCCAATTTACCAATACGTAACACAAACTAACGTAGCCAAATTAAACGTTGGCTAACACTGCCTAACGTGCCGAGACCACTACTGCTGGCCTCCACACCGAGAAGTAGAATACGACAGAGCACAGTAGAGCCCAGAAGTCGATTTGATAGTTGCGTTGGGCATAGAAGTCAAAGCAATAATATCCTAACCCAAGGTATCCTAACCCGACCAAACGTAATCTAACTCAACTTAAGGTGCCGCGACCAGTATTGCTGGCCCCCAAAGAGAGAAGCAAAGCATAAAAGAAGGGACCAGAGCGCAGAATTCCATACGATCGCAGTACACAGCAGAAAAGTCGAGGCTATCCAAACTTAACCATAGCTAACGGAACCTTACCAAACGTAGCGTATCCTAGCCTAACATGGCGAGAACACTGTAGCTGGCCTCCACAGAGCCAAGCAGAACATACTAGAGCACAGTAGATCGCACAAATCTGCAGCATTTTAGTGTACAGCACAGAAGTAAAAGGTATCCTAGCCTAACCTGACATAACCTAACCAAGTCAAACGAAGCCTAACTCAACCTAACGTGCCGAGACCATAGTTGCTGGCATCATCAGTGCCAAGCTGAGCATGTTAGAGCACAGCAGAGCGCAGCATTACGTCGAAAAGCAGAAAGAAGCACAGAAGTCAAGTATATCCTGACCAAACCTAATCCAACCCAACCTAACGAAACGTAGCATAACTGAAGATAGCGTGCCGCGACCACCTATGCTGGCGTCCCCAGAGATAAGCAGAATATGATAGATAGAGTAGAGCACAGTAGTCCATTGAACATTTGTGTTATGCCCAATAGTCTAGGACAACCTAACCTAATCCAACTTAACCTGACCCTACCGAAAGTAATCTAACTGAACCTAACGTGACGCGACATGTATTCCTGGAATCCACAGGGCCAAGCAAAGCATGTTATAGGAGAGTAGAGCGCAGAAATCCATAGAAACGCAGTGTATAGCAAAAAAGTCGAAGTAGTCCAAACATAACCTAAACAAACGTAACATAACAAAACGTACCGTATCAAAACCTAATGCGCCACGACCACAATTACTGGTCACGCCCTAGACGAACAGAGTGTGGTAGAGCAATATAGACCACAGATATCGACCGAATATCGGTGTATAGCAAAAAAGTCTCTGCTACCCTGTTCTTACCTTACCAACCGTAACATTGCCAAACGTAGCCTAAAAAACCCTATCGTGCCGAGATAGGTATTGCTGGCCACCCCAGAGCTAAGCAGAAAACAGTGTAGCACAGTAGAGCGCGGAAGTCTAGAAAATAGAAGAGTACACCACGTAAGTCAGAGCTATCCTTACATAACACAAACGAACTTAGCATAACCGAACGCAGCCTATCTCCGACTAACGTGGCCACACCACAATTACTGGCCACCCAAGAGTCGAGCAGAGTATCGTAGAGCAATGCAGAGGGCAAAAATCAAACGTATGGCAGTGCATAGCGCAAAAGCAGAAGCTATCCTCTCCTTGCCATACAAAAGCGTAACCTATCCCATCGTAACGTGCCTAGCCAACTACTGCTGGGCTCCACATCACCCAGCAGGGCATATTAGGGGATAGTGTAGCGCAAGGGGTCCACAGAATGGCAGCGTCCAGCACAGAAGTCATATATATCCTAGCCTAGCCTATCCAAGCATAATACAACCAAACATAACTTAACTCCACCTTCCGTGCCTAACCGTTACTGCTGATCATCCCATATCAAAGCAGAATATACTAGAGTACAGTAGAGAGCAGAAAGCCACCGAACAGCAGTTCGTAGCACAAAAGTCAAAGATATTCTAACGAAGCATGTCCTTCCGTGTCAAAATGAAACGTAACGTAACACATGGGATCGTGCCACGTTCACTATTACTGGCCTCCCCAGTGACAAGCAGAAGCTAGTGTAGCAATGCAGAGTGCAGATATCTTACGAACAGCATTTTATAGAGCAAAGGTCGAAGTTACCCTGTCCTAACCTAACCAAACGTAACATAACCTAACGCAGCATAACTCAACGTAACCTGCCTACACCACTATTGCTGACCTCACCAGAGCAAAGCACAATATACTAGAGCGCAGGAGAGCGCAGATATCCTCCGCAATGCGGTACAAAGCACAAAAGTCAAAGATATCCTAACCTAACCTGTGATAGCCCAACCCAGCCACTCGAAGCCTAACTCAACCTAACGTGACGGGAATAAAATTGCTGGCATCCACAGCGCCAAGCAGAGCGTATTAGAGCACTGTAAATCGCAGAGATCCACTGAATAGCAGTGTATAATGCAAAAGTCAAAGCCGTCCTATCCTAGCAAAACCAAACGTATCCTAACCGAACGCTGCATAACTCAACCTAACGTGCCGAAACCACCACTGCTGGCCACCCCAGGGCCAAGCAGAATATACTAGAGCACAGTAGAGCGCAGAAACACAAAGCATTACAGTGTATGTCAAAGAAGTCATAGACACCCAGACCCTACCTGACATAACGCAAACTAACCAGTCGTAGCACATCTTAACGTGACGTGCAGAGGCCGCTATTGCTGGCCTCACCAGAGACGAGCAGAGCATGCTAGAGCACACTGCAGGACAGATGTCCACCGAATAGCGTAGGGTAGTACGAAAGTCAATGCCAACATTTCCTAATACATCCAAACTTAATTTGATCAAACGTAGCATAGCTCAACCTAACGCGCGGTGGCCACTAGATCTGGCCTCCCCACAGGGGAGCAGGACATATTAGAGCACCGCAGAGCGCAATAATCCATAGAATCGCAGAATATGGCAGAAAGGTCGAAAATCCCCAAACCTTACCCAAACCAACGTAAGCTAACCAAAAGTAGCCTAGCTCAACATAATGTGCTGCGATCACTTGTGCTGGACTCCCCAGGAGCAGCCGGAATGTAGTAGAGTCCAGCAGTGAGCAGAAATCCGCCTTACAACAGCTTATACCAGGGAGTAAAGGCCATCCAAGCCTAACCCAAGCTAACATAACCTAACCGAACGTAACATAACTGAACCTAAGGTGCCGAGACCACTACCGCTTCCCTCCCCAGTGCAAGGCAAAATACACCAGAGCACAGTGGAGCGAAGAAATCCACCGAATGGCAGCGTAAAACGCAAAAGTAGAAGCTATACTGTCCTTATATAACCAAACCTAACTTAACCAAACGTGTCATGACCCAATCTAACGTGACGCGGCCACTGTTCCTTGCATCCCCAGAACTAGCAGAGAGTGATGGAGCACAGTAGAGCGCAGAAGTCCATAGAATAGCAGTTTGCAGCAAAGAAGACAATCCTACCATAAACTAACCCAACGTAACCAAACCTAGCCGAAAGTAATCTATCCCAGCATAACGTACTATTCACTGCGATTCCATGTATTTTTGCGGCCCACTCTTCTGCCTTTCTGTGGAGAGCCCAGCGATAGTGGTCGCGGCACGTTTGGTTGAGTTAAGCTACGTTCGGCTACGTCACGATTAGGTTAGGAGAGGATTGCTGCGACCTTTGCGCTGTGCACCGCTATCCTGTGGATTTCTGCGATCTACAGGGCTCTAATTCGCTCAGCATGGTTCTGGGACAGCCAGCAATAGTGTTCTCAGCACGTTACGTTTGGATAGGCTACGTACGGTTATGTCACGTTTGGTTTGGTTAGGATAGGGTGGCATTCACTATTGTTCTGTGCTGAGCTGTTCTAAGGATTTCTGCTCCATACTTCCCACTAATATGTTCTGCATGGCTGTTGGGCAGCAGCAACAGGGTTCTCGGCGCTCAAGTGTGAGTCGGGTTACGTTTGGCTAGGATTGGATAGAATAGAATTTGCGCTCCTGCTACACACTACGTTTCTGTGCATTACTGCACTTTACTTTCTTCTGACGTGTCCTCCTTGGTTCTGGGAAGGCCAGCAGTAGTGGTCCATATCACGGTCACTGGCATACACAGAGGCATGCAGAATATGCTAGAGCATAATAGACCGCACAAACCTACCAGAATGCAGGTCATATAGCGAAAGTCAAAGATATCCTGGTAAACCTAACCTAACATATCGTAACCTAAGGTGACGTTACTCATCCTAACCTGCACAGATCACCACTGCTGACCTCCACAGTACCCACCAGAATATTCCGCAGCCCAGTACAGTGCAGAAATCCGCCGCATTGCAGTGCAAAGCACAAATGTCAAAGATATCCTAACCCAACCTGACTGTATTTAACCTAACCGAACGTAGCCTATCTCAAAATAACGTACCGCGACCACTATTGCTGTCCTTCCCAGGGCCAAGCAGAACGCATCAGACCGCAATAGATCGCAGAGATCCACCGAGCATGAGCGTACTGCACAAGGGTCAAAGCTACAATCTCCTAACCTAACCAACCGACGCATACCCAAACGTAACTTAACACAAATTAATGTGCCGAGACCACGGTTGCTGGCCTCGCCAGAGCCAGGCAGAGCATATTGGAGCATTTTAGAGCGCAGAAATCCACCGAATAGCAGTGCATGGCACAAAAGTCGAATCTGCCACATCGTAACCTAACCGAGCATAACATAGCCAAACGTAACACAACTCAGCCCAAAGTGCCTAGACCACTACGCAATAAGCTAGAGCAGAGTGGAGCGCCGAATTCCACCGAACAGCAGTGTAAGGCGCAAAAGTCAATGTTACCCTATGCCAACATGGGCAAACGTAACAAGGCCGAACGTAACCTGACTCCGCATATCCGCCCCACGCCAGTATTGCTGACCTTCACAAAGTCAAGCAGAATAAGCAAGAGCACTGCAGAGCACAGAAATCCGCGGCGCTGCAGTGAAAGGCGCAAAAGTCGGAGATACCCTAACCCAACCAGGCATAACCTAACCCAAACTCACGTAGCCAAACAAAACATAACGTGCCAAGGCAACTATTGCAGTGTTTTTCATAGTCAAGCTGAACGTATGTGGTCGCAGTAGAGCGCTGAAGACTAGCGAATAACAGTCTGTTCCATGAAAGTCAAAGCTGTCCAAGCCAGACCCAAGCAAACGTAACCGAACCGGTTACGGAATGCAACATACCTCAACATGTCGTGCCGAGGCCATTATTATTGGCATCCCAAGAGTATAAGAGGGTACAGTAGAGCAATGTACAGCGTAGACATGCAGCGAATAGCAATGTGCAGCACAAAACTTGATACTAACCCATCTTAAACTATCCAAACGTAATAGAGCCAAACTATTCGTAACTTATCCTAACCTGCCGAGACAACTATTACTGGAAAACCCAGAGCCATGCAGAATACACTAGGGCAAAGTAGAGCGCAAAAAGCCACCAAATGGCAGCGAATAGCACAAACCTCATTGACACACTAGCCTTACCAGTCGTAACCTGACCAAACCAAACGTAGAATAACTAAGCCTAACGAGCCGAGACCCCTATTGCTGGCCACACCATCGCAAAGCAGATCATATTAAATGAGGGTACAGCGCAGAAGTCCAAGGATTGGCAATGTGTAGCAGAAAATTGAAGGATATCCTAACCAAACACAGAAGAACGTAACAAAGCCAAACGTAACTTAACTCAAACTAAAGTGCGTAAACCACTATTCCTGACATCCACAGAGCCAATCAAAATATAGCAGATCACTGTAGAGCGCAGAAATGGCTCCTCATTGCAGTGTAAAGCACAAAAGTCAAAGATATCCTAACCTAACCTGTCCTAACCTAACTTAACCAAACGTAGCCTAAATCAACGTAATGAGCCAGCACCACTATTGCTGCCATTCCCGGAGCCGAGCTGAACATATTAGAGGAGAGAAGAGTGCAGACGCCTATATAATGGCAGTGTATAGCGTCAAAATCGAAGCTATCGTAACCTTAACCAGACTAACCTAACATAATCAATCGTAACCTACCACAACCAAACGCGCCGCGGCTACTATTTCTGGAACTCCCAGAGTAAAGCAGGGAGTATTGGATAACAGTACAACGCAGAAATCCGACGTATAGCTGTGTATAACACAAAAGTAAAAGCTATCATTTCCAAACCTAACTAAACCTTACATAGAAAAACGTAACATAACTCAAGCAAGCGTGCCACGACCACTATTGCTATCCACCGCAGAGACAAGCGGATGATAGTGAAGCAATGCAGTGCATAAGTATCCACCGAATAGCAGTCTATAGAACAAAAGGTAAAGCTGCCATACTCAAACCTGCCCTAACCTAACATAAAGGTACGTAGCCTAACTAAACGTAACGTGCCGAGAATATTATTGCTGGCCTCCCCAGAGCCAAGCTGCGCATGTTAGAGCTATGTAGAACGCAGAAGTCCAACGAATAGCGGTGATGAGCATAAAAGTCAAAGATATCCTGACCTAACCTGACATAACCCAACCTAGCCACACGAAGCATAACCCAACCTAAGGAGCCGAGGCCACCATTGCTGGCATCCACATAGCAAAGCAGGGCATATTAGATCACAGTAAAGCGCAGAGATCCACCGAATAGCAGCGTATAGCACAAAAGTGTAAGCTGTCATATCCTAACCTTCCAAACGTAACATAGCCGATCGTAGCATAGCTCAAATTAACATGCCGAGGCCGCTATTGCTGGCCTCCCCAGAGCGAGGCAGAGTGTACTAGAGCACACTAGATCGCAG
>NW_016940821.1:0-1446 GCF_001483705.2 Eufriesea mexicana | reverse complement strand
AACATAACCGAACGTAGCCTATCTCAAGCTAACGTGCTGAGACCACCAATGCTTGGCTCCCCAGAGCCGAGCAGAACATACTAGAGCACATTCGACCGCAGTAATCGACTGCACTGCAGCGTACAGCACAAAATTCGTAGCTATCCTCTACTAACCTAACCAATCGTGACGTAGTCAAGCGTAGAGTAACTCAACCTAACGTGCCGCGACCACCATCGCTGTCCTCCCCACAGAAAGGCAGATCGCATTAGAGGAGAGTAGAGCCCAGAAATCCATAGAATAGCAGTGTATAGCACAGAGTCAAGGTTTTACAGTCTTAATCAAGTCCATCAAAGCCTATCCAAACGTAGTCCAACTCAATCTATCGTTCCGGGACCACTATTACCGTCCTCCCCAGAATCAAGCGGGGTATAGTATGGCAATGTATAGGGTGGAAGTCCACTGAATTGCAGTGTATAGCTCAAAAGCCCATGCTGTCCTAAATATACGTAACCAAACAACTTTACCGAACGTAGCATGACTCAGCCTAACGCGACGCGGCGACCAATCCTGGCGTCTCCAGGGCCATCAGAGAGTGATAGAGCACAGTGGATCGCATACATCAATAGGATAGCAGTTTGCAGCAGAAAAGTCAAAGATATGGTAAACTAAGACAACGTAACCTAACCTAGCCAAAGGTGACCTATCTCAACCTAACGTGCCGCCGACACTATTGCCGGCATTCCCGGAGCCAAGCAAAGCATATCAGAGAAGAGTAGGGCGCAGAAACCCATAGAAACGCAGCGCATGGGAGAAGCGTCAATGCTTTCCTGACCTACCTTATCCAAACGTAACCTAATATACCCCAGACTGCCGAGACCCTACTGCTGCACATCCGGAGCCAAGCAAAGCATATTAGAGGGGAATGGAGAGCAGAAGACCTCAGATTCGCTGCGGACAGTACAACGGTCAAAGCCACCCTATCCTAATCAAACCAAACGCATCATAGCCGAACGTAGCCTAACACAACCTTACGTGCCGAGATCACTATTTCTTGGCTCCCCAGAGCCAAGGAGAATACGCTGGAGCACAGTAGAGCGCCGAAAGCCACCTAATGGCCGTATATTGCACAAAAGTCAAATCCATCCTGACCAAACTTAACCTAACCTAACCTAACCAAGCGTAACGTAACAAAACCTACTGTGCCGCGGGCACTTTTCCTGACCTCCCACAGCCCGTCAGAATATACCAGAGCACAGTGGAGCGCGGAAATCCGCAGCACTGCACGGTAAAGCACAAAAGTCAATGTCGTCCTAAACCAACATGATCCTTACCAGAGCACAGTGGAGCGCAGAAATCCGCAGCACTGCACGGTAAAGCACAAAAGTCAATGTCGTCCTAAACCAACATGATCTAACCTAATCCAACCAAACGTAGTCTAACTTAGCCTCTTGTGCCGAGACTAAA
>NW_016940820.1:0-1430 GCF_001483705.2 Eufriesea mexicana | reverse complement strand
CCCTGCCATACCACCACCCATTCATACATCCATTGATATATACATCTATCCGCCCATACATCCATCCATTCGTACATCCATACATCCACACAGCCAAACATGCATAAATCCATAAATACATACATACATACACCCACACATGCATAAATCCATATATTCTTACATCCATACATTCATACATACACACATCCATACATGCATACATCCATACATCCATACATTCATGCATCCATGTACCTGTACATCAATACATCCATCCATCCATTTATCCTGCCATCCACACATACAACCATCCATACATCCATCCATCCACACACCCATACATGCACAAATCCATACAAACATACATATATACGTCCACACATGCATACATCCATACATTCTAACATCCATACATTCATACATACACACATCCATACGTCCATACATCCATCCATCCATCCATCCGTACATCTATCCATCCATCCATCCATCCGTACATCTATCCATCCATTTATCCATACATTTATACATCCATACATCCATAAGTCCATCCATCCATACCTCCGTCCATCCTTACATGCATCAAACCATACCTCCGTCCGTCCATACATCCATCAATCCATACATCCATACATATATACATCCATCCATTCATACATTCATACATCCATCCATACATACATCCATGCATACATCCATCCATACATCCATACACACATCCCTGCATACGACCATGCATGCATCCATGCATACATCCACACATTCGTCCATACACCAATACACTCAGCCATACATACATCCATAGATACATACTTACATACATCCATACATACATCCATGCATACATCCATCCATACATCCATACACACATCCCTGCATACGACCATGCATGCATCCATGCATACATCCACACATTCGTCCATACACCAATACACTCAGTTACATCCACCCATCCACCCATCCATAAATACATCCAGCCATACATACATCCGTCCATACATACATTCATCCATACATCCCCACATCCATACTTCCATAAATGCATCCACTCGTACGTCCATCATTCGATACATCCATCCATCCATTCATCCATAGAGACATCAATACATACATCCATACATACACCAATACTTTCATCCATACAATCGTCCATAAATCCACACATCCATACATCCATAAATCCATCCATCCATGGACTCATCCATCCGTACGTACATCCATGCATCCATGCATACCCCCATACATTCATCCATACATACATCCATAGATACATCCGTAAATGCATCCATGCATACATCCATGCATGCATCCATCCATACATCCATCCACTCATACATCCATCCATTCATACATCCATCCATTCATACATCCATACAAATATATATATCCATACATCCATACATCCATACATCCGTACATCCATACATTCGTACATCCATACATTCGTA
>NW_016940819.1:0-1266 GCF_001483705.2 Eufriesea mexicana | reverse complement strand
CGAATATTGTACAAAATATTCGAATGCACAAACAATGAAATCTAGAATAAAAGAAATAGACTCAGAAAGAAGAAAGATAATTAAATACTGAAAGAAAAAATAATTAGTACCTGAAAGAAAAATATTAACGCGGACCCTCGTCCCTCGGAAGTGGAAGCGACAACTGGCTCGAGCCTGCACGCGGGGCCCTTATATAGCAGCGGCCGACCGAAGATCGGCGAAAATTTCCGAACTTTACCGATTCCTTTAAAAGTTACTTTTCTGCTGTAATAACTAATAATTTATAAACTTTCTTGACTTTTATCGTTAATATACGTTGCAAACTATTTGTTATCGACAATTTTAATTTGTTATTAACAATAAATTTCTTAATTTATTAACTTCTTGTAGGTTCCGAATAAATTCTAACACAAATACGTCGTTTGTTTAAGTAGTAGACAATAATTTATTAATTTTTTCACTTTCATTATAAATATACGTTGCGAGCAATTTGTTATAAACAATCAGTGTAAGGATTTATACACTTTTTGCAAAGTATAGTTACATTTTGACACCAATTCGTTCCAAGTTCAAGTAATAGCCTTCAATTTCTTAATGTTCTCACTTTTATTATAAATTTATGTTATGAACAATTTGTTATTGAAATTAATAATTTGTTACTAACGATAAGTATTATAATTTACGTGTAATAGTATAGTTACGTGTAATTATTACTCGGAGTGTTCGAACTGATGCCAATAATACTATTGGTTTTTCACTAATTATAACCTTTAATGCAATTAATTTATAAATTACATGCACACATTATACAAGTAATTTTCCTTGGGAACATTCTCATATGGTTTTTGTTCTTATTTTACTTCTAATTTTGTTTATAATTCATTATTTTGTCGGTCCATCGTGCCGATCATTGTTAGCGAATCACGAACGTCGTCAAGTAAATAATAAAAATAACAAACTAATTAGCGTTAAATTATGTGCAAAAATTGCATAAGAATGTTAAGCAAGGAGTCGGCTATGCGATACAGCTATAAAAGTCCATACATTAATCGCAGAAATTGCATAATTTGTTAATTTCCCAATTATTCTCCAATAACTCCCAATCGCTAATACGGTCTTGCTTCCTTTTTTAATTTGGAGGTCCAGCTGGTTAGGAGCATAATTTTGGATCAGACAAATGATCATGAGCTGATTTGCTTTTACCACTAAACTTTTTATTTAATATCGCAGATTCTTCATCATCTTCCTCTGCTTCTTCACTAAATG
>NW_016940818.1:0-881 GCF_001483705.2 Eufriesea mexicana | reverse complement strand
CTACGGCCGCTGTGCTATTCACTGCAATGCGGTGGATTTATGCGCTCTGCAGTGCTCTGCCGTGCTCCGCTCGACACTGGGGAGGCGAGCTACAGTGTTCGGGGCACGTTAGGTTGAGTTAGGTTACGTTTGGTTGGATTATGTTATGTTAAGTTTGGTTAGGGTAGCTCCGACCATCGTACTGTACACAGTTATTCGGAGCATTTCTGTGATCTACTGTTCCCTGCTACGTTCTGCTTGGCACAGGGGAGGCCAGGAGCTGTGGTTCCTGCAAGGTATTTTGAGATATGCTACGTTCGGTTGGGTTCGGTTTGGTCAGGTTATGCTACGGTACCTCTACCTTTTTTGCTATTGACTGCAGTGCGGTGGATTTCAGAGCTATACTGTGTTCTGGTACAATCTTCTTGTCTCTGTGGGGGCAAGATATCGTGGTCTCGTCAATTCATGTTGAGCTATGTTACGTATGGACATGTCACGTTTGGCTATGTTAGGACAGGCCACGTTGACTTTTGCGCTATTTTTCATTGCTGTTCCGTGGATTTCTGCTCCCTAATGTGCTCTAGTATGCCCTGATTGTCTCCGTGGAGGCCAGAAATATTGGTCTCGTCACGTCATGCTTAGTTACACTACGTTTGGGTGGGTTAGGTAAGGACAGGTTCGGTCATGGTGTCCGATTCTTGCGCTATGCGCTGCAATTCGGTGGATTTCTGTGCTCTGCTGTGCGCTGGTATATTCTACCTGGATCTAGGGAGGCCAGCAGTAGTGGTCTCGGCACGTTAGATTGAGTTCAACTATGTTTGCTTGTGTTACGTTTGGTTAGTTTAGGATAAGCAACTATGTCTTTTGTGCTATACACCGCTTTTCGTTGGACTTCTGCGCTC
>NW_016940817.1:0-1354 GCF_001483705.2 Eufriesea mexicana | reverse complement strand
GATTATATTGGCAAGCTGTTACCACTGCAATGCTGCAGAATCTGGCTGGAAAGTTCAATTTTAGTGTCATTTTCGACTTATATAGTGGTGAGCTAGCTTCCTTGCATAAGTATGGTGGAAAAATCCTTTTGGCGTGCTATAGTCATTGCAATGCTGCAGCAAGCGGGCAGGATAGTTTAATTTTATTGACGTTGACGTTTTCGATTAATATCGTGGTGAGCTAGCTTGCTGGCATAAGTATGGAGGAAAGATACTTTTGGCGTGCTATAGCCATTGCAATCCTGTAGAATCTGGCAGGAAAATTCAATTTTACTGACTTTGACGACTAATATCGTGGTGAGCTATCTTTCTTGCGTAAATAAGACGGAAAGATTCTATTGGCCTGCTATTGCCATTGCAATGCCAAAGAATCATGCTGGAAAAATCAATGTTATTGACATTTTCGGCTAATAACGTGGTGAGTTAGCTTTCTCGCATATATAAGGAGGATTGATTCTAATGGCGTGGTATAGGCATTGCAATGGTATAGAATCATGCCGGAAAATTCAATTTCATTGACATTTTCGACTAATATCGTGGTGAGCTATCCTCCTTGTATAAGAAGGAGGGAAGATTCTATTGGCGTTCTATTGCCATTGCAATGCTACAGAATCTGGATGGAAAATTCACTTTTATTGACATTTTCGACTAATATCGTGGTGATCTAGCTTCCTGGCATAAGTATGGTGGAAAGATGCTTTTGGCGTGCTATATCCACTGCAATGCTGTAGAATCTGGCCGGAAAATTCAAGTTTATTGACGTTTTCGACTAATATCGTGGTGAGTTAACTTTCTTGCATAAGTATGAAGGAAAGATCCTTTTGGCGTGCTATAGCCATTGCAACCCTGTAGAATCTGGCAGGAAAGTTGAATTTTATTGACTTGACATTTTCGACTAATATCGTGGTGAGTTATCATTCTTGCGTAAATAAGGAGCAAAGATTTCATTGGCGTGCTATTGCCGTTGCAATGCTATAGAATCTGGATGGAAAATTCAATTTCATTGACATTTTCGACTGATATTGTGGTGAGCTGGCTTTCTTGCATAAACAAGGAGGAACGATTATATTGGCAAGCTATAACCGTTGCAATGCCATAGAATCTGGCTGGAAAGTGCATTTTTATTGTCATTTTCGACTAATATCGTGGTGAGCTAACTTCCTTGCATAAGTAAGGGGGAAGGATCCGTTTGGCGTACTATAGCCATTGATATGATATAGAATGCACCTGGCAGTTTCAATTTCATTTACACTTTCGACTAATATCGTAGTTAGCTATCTTTCTTGCGTATATAAGACGGAAAGATACTATTGGC
>NW_016940816.1:0-570 GCF_001483705.2 Eufriesea mexicana | reverse complement strand
GATGGATGTATGGATGTGTGGGTGTATGGGTGGATGGATGTGCAGATGGATGGATGTGCGTATATATAGATGGGTGTACGGTTGGATGTATTTATGTATGGATGGATGTATGGATGGATGGATATGTGTGTGTATGCATGTATGGATGGATGAATTTACGGATGGATGGGTGTAGCGATGAATGGATTTATGGATGTGCGAATGTATGTATCTATGGATGTATTGGTGAATTGAAGTATGTATGGATGGTGACGTATGGATGTATGGATGTATGGATGCCTGTACCTATGAATACATGGATATGTGGTTGTATGGATGTATGGTTGTATGTATGTATGTACGGATGTAACTATGGAATTACATAGGGATGTATGTATGGATGTATGAGTGGATGTATGTATGGATGTATGTATGGAGGTATGTATGGATGTATGTATGGACATATGTATGGTTGTGTGCATGGATGTATGGATGGTTGTATGGACGGATGTATGTATGTATGGATGAATGGATGGATGAATGGATGGATGGATGGATGGATGGGTGCGTGAATGTATGGGAGGATAAGTT
>NW_016940815.1:0-1932 GCF_001483705.2 Eufriesea mexicana | reverse complement strand
TATACGATTTCTTATTTATTACTGAAGGAAATATCGCCAGCTTTATAGCAGAAAATCTTTGAATTCCTACTCATCTTCAGCCAAAAGACCGTCGAGTGCAAAGAGTTAATTTATAATTCCAATTTTAAAAAAAATTGTAATTTTCCAATTTTTAAAAATTCTCTCACCACTTAAAAGTAATATATGGTAATTTGAAAACGAAAGAAAATTCTATAGAAATGCTTAAGCGCTAATTATATTTTATTTAACTTCTATAAAAATTTAATCTATGTATTGAAAAAGGTAGAAAAATTTCCTATTAACATCCCTGCGGTCTTCTCTCTTCCGCTACGGTATTTTTAACACGTCTTATAACAGGAGTAAAAGGAGCAATAATAATTCAATGAACCAGAATACTGGTAAATCGTTTAAATAGAAAACGTTTGAAACTAGGTAATTTGTAATAAGGGTGTTTGATGACGACATTATAGAAGAGAGATCGTTGATTGTTTTAGCAGCTAACGATGTTGTAATGGTGGTAACACTAGTTGCTATGGTAGCCGCTGATCGAAGAGTAATGATAGCCGGTAATGAATAGTAATGATAAAATAATTACGGATTACCACGATAGAATGAGGTTAATGTTTATATTTACGCCATTTATAGTCATAATCGCTATTAAATTGTCTTATTTGACAATTTTTAAAAAGATTACGAATTTCATTATTTCGTATGATATAAATCACTGTAACGATGAATGGTAGTAATAACAATGTCATACTACATTATATTACTTTTAATTATTGTTAAATAGATTCGAAATTTATTATTTTTTCGAAATATTAAAATATTAAAAAATTCAAATACAGCAAAGGATAGAATTATAAATATTAGAACCTATTATCTATAAAACATGCAGTAGATAATGAGAAGATATTTATTATTATTTTTTAAGCCTATAAAAATTTAGTTCTATTATTTATTTCCACCTTCTATTTTTGTTTAAGATTTAAATATGGAAATAAATTTTGTTTGTTATCTAAAAATTATTTTGTTTACATTTTATTGTTCATACTAAATTGGCTATTATCTGTATTCTATTGTAAAGAAATAACTCTTATTCTCGAATTAGTTATCTGTCTAAACACGTTCGAAAAGTGAGGTTAAGTCCATTTTTTCCTTTTCGTATTACAATAGTGAGTTTTGTAGATAATTATAAAACTGTTATATTAAAAAAAAGAGTTACAAATAATTCATTAAAAAGTCATAACAAATGAAACATAGGAAAACACTATATCTAAGTTTACATCTGCATCATATTATCGTATTATTGAATTTGTCATAGACTGGCGCCATTTTGTCTAACCTCTTCACACTCGATATTGATTCTCATAACTAATTCATTTGGAGTTGATATTTCTGTTGCATATCAAACTGAGAAAAATAGTATTATTTTTATCCTTCACGTTAATATCTGTATTATAACTTATTAATAAGACATTTTTCATAGACTTTTTATTAAATGATATTTTAGTTTCTCATTTTTACCCATGGAATTCACTGCTGAAGTTTGTACCGAAGGCTTTAGAACAACTTGTATAAAAATTGGGATCTCTTCTTGACCTTTTTCATTACAAAATTCAAACTATCTTTGTCTCGAATAAATCAAAAGTGTGAAACTCATATATTGGCCATAAAGTGCAATTTCATGGTGTCTGCTTGCTTTGGGCAACCAAATTTATGAATAAAAAAAAGTTAACAAACAAAGAAGAAGCCATTTATGTAGAATCGGGTTGTGTGGATGGGCTAAAATAGCGTTGTTTTACTTCTTAATAAGATACAATATGCTTATACGTAGATTAACGGCTATGAAACGTGTAGTGTCCTACAGTATCGAATCTCTTCGATTTCCAAGAACGCTTATCACGCGCCAAATTAATGTTGCGTGACTAG
>NW_016940814.1:0-665 GCF_001483705.2 Eufriesea mexicana | reverse complement strand
AACTCACCGCATTGCAGTGAAAGGCACAAAAGTCCAGGATGACCTAACCTAACCTTGAATAACCTAAACTGACCAAAGGTAGCGAGACTTAAGGAGCGAGGTGCGATCACTGCTGCTGGCTCCTCCGGAGCCGAGCAGAATGTAGGAGACCGCAGTAAATCGCGGAAACCCGCCGAACAACTGTGCATACCACTAAAGTCAAAGCTATCCTAGACAAACGTAACCTAACCTAACCTAACCAAACCTAACATAACTTAAGTAACATGCCACAAACACAATTGCCCGCCACCCCGGAGACGGGCAGAGTATGGTAGAGCAATGTGGTGCGCAGGAATCCACGGAAGAGCAATGTGTAGCGCAAAAGTCGAAGGAACCCTATCCAAACAATCCCAACCTTCAATAAGGGAACGTAACCTAACTCAACCTAACATGCCGAGACAACAATTGCTGACTACCCCAGAGCCAAGCAGAACATCTTAGGGCGGAGCGGAGTTTTTTTTTATATCAGAGAATGGCTCAAAAGACTAAGCTACTCTCTCCTAACATAACCAAGCTTGTCATATGCGTACGTACCTTATATAAACGAATCGCGCCGAGGCCAACAGTCCTGGCCTCTCCAGAGCGAAGCAGAAAATATTAGAACACAGTAGAGCGCAGAAATATGA
>NW_016940813.1:0-592 GCF_001483705.2 Eufriesea mexicana | reverse complement strand
TTGCAGTGCTATATAATCTGGCTGGAAAATTCAATTTTATTGACATTTTCGGACAATTTCGTGGTGCGCTGACGTCCTTGCATATATAAGGAGGAAGAATACTATTGACGTGCTATTGCCATTGCAGAGCTATATAATCTGGCTGGAAAATTCAATTTTGTCGACATTTTCGGGCAGTATGGTGGTGAACTGACCTCCTTGCACAGATAAGGAGGAAGGATTCTATTGGCGTGCAATAGCCATCGCAATGCTATAGAATCTGCATTATCTGCATGGAAAATTCAATTTTATTGACATTTTCGAATGATATCGTGGTGAGGTAACTTTATTGCATATATAAGTAGGAAAGATTCTATTGGCGTGTTATAGCCGTTGCAATGCTATAGAATCTGGCTGGAAGATTCCATTTTATTGACATTGTCGTCTAATATCGTTCTGAGCTACTTTCTTACATAAACAAGGTGGGAAGATTCTATTGGCGTGCTATAGCCATTGCAATGCTATAGAATCTGCATGGAATGTTATATTATATTGGCATTTCGGCCAGTATCGTGGTGAACTAACTTTCTTGCTTAAGTAAGGAGGAAAGATA
>NW_016940812.1:0-6428 GCF_001483705.2 Eufriesea mexicana | reverse complement strand
GCTGGATCTCTGCGCACTAATGTGCTCTAATACATTCTGCTTGTCTCTATGGGGGCCAGCAATTGTGGTCTCGTTGCATTAGCTTGTGTGACGTTACGCACGTTTATGTTACGTTTGGCTATGTTGGGATACGGTAGCCTTGACTTTTGCAACATACACTGCTATTCGGTGGATTTCTGCTCTCTACTTTGTTGCAACATGTTCTGCCTGTCCCTGGGTAGGCCTGCAATATTGGCCTCGCTACGCTGTGTTGAGTTACAATACGTTCAGTTGTGGTTAGGTTCGGTCCGGTTGGATTGGGTCATTTCTACTTTTGTGTCTTGCACTGCAATGCTTTGGATTTCTGCGCTCACCTGTGCTGTAGTATATTCAGCTTGGCACTGTGGAGGACAACAATAGTGGTCTCGACAAGTTAGTGTTTGTTATGCTACGTTCGGTTCTGTTACGTTTGGTGAGGTTAGGGTAGGATTGATTAGACTTATGTGCTGTACACGGCTATCTGCGCATTCCTGTGCCCTACTGTGTTCTAATATTTTATGCCTGACTCCAGGGAGGCCAGCAATAGTGATCTCTTCACGTTATGTAGTGTTTTGCTATGCCTGGGTATGTTACGTTTGGTCAGGATAGGACAGAGCAGCTTAGACTTTTGTGCCGAACGCTACTAGTCGGTGGACTTCTGCGCTCTACAGGGGCATACCGTATTCTGCTTGGCTCCGGGGATGCCAACAACAGTGGTCGCGGCAGCGTACGTTGAGTTATGCTACTTTTCGTTAGGTTGCGTTAGGCCAGATTAATTTAGGCCATCTACCACGCTTGCGCTATACACTGCTATTCGGTGGATTTCTGCGCTCTCCACGTCTCTACTATATTCTCCTCGTATCAGCGGATGCGAGCAATAGTGATCGTGGCACGTTACGCTTGGTTTGCTTGCGTTGCGCCAAGCTTGGCTAGGAAAGCTCAGGCTCCCGCGCTGTACATTGATGTTCGTTGCATTTCTGTGGTCTACTGCCCTCTACTACCTGCTGCTCGGCTCCGGGGAGGCCAGGGGCAGATTTCACGGGACGTTATGTTCAGCTATGCAGCGTCTGGTTACGTTAGGTTTGGACAGGTTAGGTTAGGGCATCTACGGCTTTTGTGCCATATATTAGAATGCGGTAGATCCCTGCATCCTGCAGTGCTGTAGCATACTCTGATTGGCGCAGGGGATGCCAGCAATAGTGGTCTCGGCACGTAGCGTTCAGTTACGTTATGTTCGGTTGGGTTCGGTACGTCAAAGTTTGGTTAGGTTAGCTATGACCCGTGTGCTGTACACTCTGATTCGGTGGATTTATGCGCAATACTGTGCTCTAGTACGCCCTGCTTGTATCTGTGGAGGTCAGCAATTATTGTCTAGTCATGTTAGGTTGAGATATGTTACGTTTGTATATGTATCGATTGGTTACGTTAGGTTAAGTCAGCTTCGTCATTTCTGCTATTCGCTGCTATTTGGTGCCTATCTGCGCTTTTCTGTGCGATAGTGTATTCTACTTCGCTCTGGGGATTCCAGTAATAGTGGTCTCGGCCCTTTAAGTTAAGTTAGGTTTCGTCTGGCTTTATTACATTAGGATAGGCTAGGATAGGGTAGCCTCGACTTTTGTGCTGTGCACTGCTGTTCGCTGGATTGCCACTCCCTACATTGCTCTACTATACTCTGCTATAGCCTGGAGAGGACATTAATAGTGGTCTCGGCACTTTTGTTTTAGTTATGCTATATTTTCTTCAGTTACGATTGGTTGTTGTAGGAGAGGATACCCTTGACTTTCGTGCTGTACACTGGAATGCGGTGGATATCTGCGAGGTACTGTACCTTAGTATGCTCTGCTTGGCTCTGTGGAGGTCAGCAATGGTGGTCTCGGCGCGTTAGGCTGAGTTGGGCGACGTTGGGAATGGTTGAGTTTGTTTGGATTAGGACTGGATAGCTTTGACTTTCTCGGCATAGACCGTTATTCGGTGGATTTCTACGATCTACTGTGCTCTACTCTACTCTGGTCGACCCTGCGCAGACCAGCAATAGCGGTAGCTGCAGGTTAAGTTTTGTTTGGCTACGTTTGGGATTGTTACGATTAGCTAGGTTAGGAGAGGTTTGCTATGACTTTTGTGCTGTACAATGCTATTCGGTGGATTTCGGCGCTCCACTGTGATCTGACATGTCCAGCTTGGCTCTGGGCAAGACAGAAATAGTGGTCCTGGCACGTGACGCTCTGTTAGGCAACGTTAGGTTTGGTAAGGTTTGGTCAGGTTAGGATAGGATATCTTTGACTTATGTGCTATACACTGAAATGCTGCGGATGTCCGTGATATACTGCGCTGTAGTATAATTTGTTTGGCTCTGGGGATGTCAGCAGTAATGGTGTAGGGCCGTTAGTTAGAGTCAGATTACGTTTGGTTAAGCTGTGTTTGGTTGGGTTAGGCCGGGGCAGCTTTGACATCTGTGCCGTATACTGCTTCCTGGTGGATTTCTGCGCTCTAGTGAGATCTCACAAGCTGAGCTGTGTTCTGCGGAGACCAGAAACTGTGGCCGCTCTGCGTTAGGTAGGGTTGGGCTATGTTCGGTTAGTTTAGGCTTGTTCGTGCTAGGACAGGATATATTCGACTTTTGTGCTGTACACTTATGTGCGATGGATTTCTACGCTCTGCTCTACCCTAGAGAGCTCTACTTGGCTCTGGGGGACCAGCAATGGTGGTCGTGTCACGAAAGGTTGTGTTCGGTTACGTATGGTCAGGTTAGGTTGGGATAAGGTAGCGGAGGATAGCGTTGACTTTTGCGCTATACGCATATGTTCGGTGGATTTCTGCGCTCTGCTCTGCCCTAATATGCTCTGCCTGGCTCTAAGGATGCCAGCAATTGTGTTCTCGGCACGTTAGCTTCAGATAGGTTACGTTTGGTTAGGTTAAGTTAGTCTTGGTTGGGTTTGATTAGATTTGTCTTTCGTTGTATACACCGCTATTCGGTGGGTCCGGTGCTGTACTTTGCTGCGGTATGTTCTGCTTGGCACAGAGGAGGCCAACAATTGTGCTATGGGCACGTTCGGTTGGATCTCCTTGCGATTAGTTATGCTACGTTTGGATAGGCTAGGTTAGGATAACTTTGACTTCTGCACTATGCACTGCTGTTCGGCGGATCCCTTCGCTCTGAATTACTCTACTGTACTCTGCTTGATCCTGTGGTAGCCAGCAATGGTGGTCGTCGCACGAGGGATTGAATTAAGTTTCGTATGGTTAAGTTACGTTTGGTTATGTTGGAATAGGATAACTTTTACTTTTGCGCTATACACTGCTATTCGGTGGATTTCTGCGCTCTATCGTGCACTAATGCGCTCTGCCTGTGTCTGGGGAGTCCAGCAATTGTGGTCTCCGCTCGTTACTTATAGTTATTCTGCGTTTGGTTATGCCAGGTTTGGTTACGTATGGTTACGGTACCTCTGACATTTGTGCTATTCGCTGCCATTTGGTGGCTCTCTGCGCTCTACTGTGCTGTAATGTATTCTGCTTTGCTCTGGGTAATCCAGTAATAGCGTTCCCGTCACATTAAGTTTAGTTAGGTTCCGTTTGGTTTTATTACGTTATGATATGTTAGGATAGGCTAGTTTCGACTTTTTGCTATACACTGCTTTTCACTGGATTTTTACGCTCTGCATTCCTCTACGATACTCTGTTCTACTCTGTGGAGGCCAGTAATTGTAGTCTCGGCACATTCAGTTTTAGTTAGGCTACGATTGGTTATGTTGCGGTTGGTTAGGGTGGGAGAGGGTACCTTCGACTTTTGTGCTGTATACCGAAATGCGGTCGATATCTGCAGTCTACTGCGATCCAGTACCTTCTGCTTCGCTTCGTGGAGTCCAGAAATAGTGTTATCGGCACGTTGCGTCGAGTTATGTTTCGTTTGCTTAGGTTAGGTTAGGACACGTTAGGTTAGGATATTTGCGACTTTAGTGCTTCACACTGCAATGCGTCATGTGTCTGCGCACTACTGTGCTCTAGTATATTCTGGTTTGCTCTGTGGAAGTCAGCAATAGAGGTATGGGCACGGTATGTCTGGTTAGGTTACGTTTGGTTAAGTTACGTTTGGTTAGGTTAGGCCAGGTTAGCTGTGACATTTGTGCTATACACTGCTATTCGCTGGATTCCTGCGCACTGCTGTGCTCTAACATGCTCTGCTTGGCCCCGGGGAGGCCAGAAATTATGTTTTCGGTACGTTAGATAGAGTTAGCCAACGTTTGGTTAGGTAACGTTGGTTAGGATTAGTTTCTTATGTCCTTGACTTTCGAGGTATGCACTGCTATTCGTTGGATTCCTGCACCGTACCCTGCTCCGGTATATCCCCCTTGCACCGGGGAGGCCAGCAGTAGTGGCATGGGCACGGTAGGTTGGATTATGTTGCGCTTGGTTGTATTGCGTTTTCTTAGGTTGGGATAGGGTAACTTTGATTTTTCTGCTATACGCTGCTATTCGGTGGATTTCTGCGCTATATTGTGATCTAATATGCTCTTATTTGCTCCGGGGAGGCCAGAAATAGTGCTCGCGACACGCTAGGATGTGCTAGATTACATTTGGTTAAGTTCGGTCATGTTGGGTTAGGTTAGGATATACTGGCCTTTGTGATCAACACAGCTATTCTGTGGACCTCTCGGCTCTACTGTGCACTACTATACTCTGCTCGGCTATGGGGAGGGCAGTAGTAGTGGTCTTGTGACGTTCGGATGAGATAGGCTAGGTTTCGTCGTGCTACGTTTGTTTAGGATAGGAGATGATAGCTTTGACTTTTGTGCTATACACTGCTATTTGGTTAAATTCTGCGCTCATGTGTGCTCTACTTCGCTCTGCCTCTCTGGGGAGGCCAGCAATAGAGGTTTCGGCTCGTTACTTTTAGTTAGCCTGCGTTTGGTTAGGCCAGGTTCGGTCAGATAAAGTTAGGGTATCTTTGACGTTTTGTGCTATTCACTGCTATGAGGTGGCTTTCTGCACTCTACTGCCCTCTAATATGCTCTGCGTGGCGCTGGGGAGGCCTGCAGTTGTTACCTTGGCACGTTAGGTTGAGTTTCGCAACGTTTGGTCAGGTAACGCTTGTCTGGGTTAGGTTTGCATAGCTTTGACTCTCGTGTTATAGACTGCTGTACCGTTTATTTCCGCACTCTCCTGAGCTGTGTTACGTTCTGCATGGCGCTCTGGGGAGAGCAATAACTGTCTCGTCTCGTCAGGTTTAGTTATTCTTCGTTTGGTTGGGATACATTAGGCCTGGTAAGGCTAGGGTATATCTGACGTTTATTTATTCGCTGCTCTTCGGAGGCATTCTGCTCTCTGCTGTGCTCTAGTGTATTCTACTTGGCCTTGGGGAGTCACGGAATAGTGGTCCCGGTACGTTATGTTAAGTAAGGTTCCGTTTGATCGTACCACACTTGGACAGGGTAGGATAGGATAGACGTGACGTTTACAATACACACGGCTATTGGTCATAATTATACGCTCTACATTGCTCTACTAAACTCTACTCGACTCTGCTGATGCCAGTAACAGTGGTCCCGGCACGTTAGTCTTACTTTCGCTGGCGTTTTGTTATCTTACGTTTGGTCAGTGTAGGAGAATGTATCATTGACTTTTGTGCTATATGCTGCTATTCGGAGGGCCTTTGCCCTCTGCTGTGCTCTGATATGATCTGCTCGGCTCTGAGATGGCCAGTATTATTTGTCTCGGAACGTTAAGTTGAGTTAGCCAACATTTTGTTCGGTTATGTTATTTAGGGTTAGCTTTTTAAATCCTTGACTTTCGCGGTATACACTGCTGTTCGTTGAATTTCGGAGCTCGTGCTCCGGTATGTTCAGCTTGGCACTGGGGATGCCAGCAATAGCGGTCTAGCCACGAGAGTTTGGATTATGTTGCGCGTGGTTATAACACGATTGGTATGGCTAGGGGGACTAGCTTTGTCTTTTGTGCTATACACTGCTATTAGGCTGACTTCTGCGCTCTACTGTGCTCCAGTATGCTCAGCTTGGCTCTGGGAGGGACAGCAAAAGTGCCATGTGCACGTTACACTGAGTTAGGCAAGGTTTGGTTAGGTTTGGTTAGTTCAGGTATCGTTAGGTTAGGATATATTCGACTTTTGTGCTGTACACTGCTATTCGGTGGATTCTAGCGCTCTACTGTGCTCCAATTTACTCCGCCAGGCTCTGATGTGGCCGTTAATTGTGGTCTCCCAAAGATATGTTGAGTTATGCCACGTTTGGTTAGGTAACATTAGTTTATGTTAGGCTGGATACCTATGACCCTTCCGCTGTTCACTGCCATTCTATGTATTTCTGCGCTCCACTCTCCTGTAATATCTTCTGCCGGACCATGTGGAGGCCAGCAATACCTGTCGCGGTACATTGGATTGTGTTACGTCACGTTTTGCT
>NW_016940811.1:0-1096 GCF_001483705.2 Eufriesea mexicana | reverse complement strand
GGCTAACTTTCTTGCATATATAAGGAGGTAAGAATCTATTGGCGTGCTATGGGCATAGCAAAGATATAGAATCTTCCTGGAAAATTTAATTTTAATGACTTCTCCGACTAATATCGTGGTGAGCTAACTTTATTGCATACATAAAGGGGAAGGATACAATTGGCGTAATGTAGCCGTCGCAATGCTAGAGAATCTGGCTGGAAAGTACAATTTTGCTGACATTTTCGACTAATATCGTGGTGAGCCTACTTCCTGGCGTAAGAAAGGGGGAAAGGTGCTTTTTGAGTGCTATAGCCATTGCAATGATATAGGTTGTGGCTGGAAAATACAATTTTGTTGACATTTTCGACTAATATCGTGGTGAGTTAATTTTGTTACATAACTAAGGAGGAACAATTCTATTGGCTTGCTATTGGCATTGAATGCTATAGAATCCTACTGGAAAATAAAATTTTATTGACATTTTCGGCTAATATCGTGGTGACCTATCTTCCATGCATTGGTGATGAGGAAACACACTTTTGGCGTGCTATATCCATTGCTACGCTTTAGAATGTGGCTGAAGAACTCAATTTTATTGACATTTCCGGCTAATATTGTGGTGAGCTAAGTTTCTTGCATAAATAAGGAGGGAAGATACTATTGGCGTGCTATAACCATCGCAACGCTATTGAATCCTCCTGGAAAATTCAATTCTATTGACATTTTTGATTAATATCGTGGTGAGCTAACTTTACTACGTAAATAAGGAGTGTAGATTCTACTGGCGTGCTAGATCCGTCGCAATGCAATAGAATCTGGCTGGAAAGTTCAAATTTATTGACATTTTCGACTTATATCGTGGTGAGCTAGCTTTCTTGCATAATAAAGGAGGAAAGATACTATTAAAGGAGGAAAGATACTATTGGCGAGCTGTAGCCATTGCAATGGTTTAGAATGTGGCTGAAAAACTAAATTATATTGACATTTCCGGCTAATATTGTGGTGAACTACCTTTCTTGTATAAATGAAGAGGAAAGAGTCTATTGGCGTACTATTACTATTGCAACACTATAGAATATTCCTCGAAAATTCAATTTTACTGACATTTTCGACA
>NW_016940810.1:0-822 GCF_001483705.2 Eufriesea mexicana | reverse complement strand
TAGTCCAAAATGTCAATAAAATTGATCTTTCCAGGTAGTTTCTACTGCATTGAAATGGCTATAACACTCCAGAAGGATCTTTCCTCCTTACTTAGGGAAGGAAGTCAGCTCACCACGATGTTAGTAGAAAATGACAATAAAATTGGGTTTTGCAGGAAGAATCTATTGCATTACAATGACTACGGCACGCCATTAGAATTTATCCTCCTTATATAAGCGAGAAAGTTAACTCACCACGATATTAGCCGAAAATGACAATAAAATTGAATTTTCCGACCACATTCTATATCATTGCAATGTCAATAGCACGCCAATAGATTCTACTCTGCTTATTTAGGCAGGCAGAATGGCTAACCACGATATTAGTCGAAAATGTCAATGAAATTGAATCTGCCAGGCACATTGCTTATCATGGCAATGGTTATAACACGCCAAAAGAATCTTTCCTCCTTATTTAGGCAAGAAAGTTAACGCACCACAATATTATTCGAAAATGTCAAAAAAATTAAATTTTCCGGCCAGATTCTATAGTATTGCAATGGTTACAGCTTGCCAATAATATCTTTCCTCCTTGTTTATGCAAGAAAGTTAGCTCACCACGATATTTGTCGAAAATGTCAAAAAAATTGAACTTTCCCTTCAGATTCTATAGCATTTCAATGGTTATAGATTGCCAGTATAATATTTCCTCCTTGTTTATGCAAGGAAGCTAGCTCACCACGATATTAGTCGAAAATGTCGATAAAATTGAATTTTCCTGCCAGATTCCATAGCATTGCAGTGGCTATGGAACTCCAATAGAATCTTTCCTCCTTATTTATG
>NW_016940809.1:0-564 GCF_001483705.2 Eufriesea mexicana | reverse complement strand
CATAAGCAGACGTAACGTAAACCAATCTGACGTGCCACGACCGTTATTGCTGGTTTCACGAGAGCTAAGCGGAGTATAGCAGAGCAGTGTAGAACTTTGAAATCATCCGAATAGCAGTGTATAACAAAGAAATCAAAGCTACCCTATCCAAGCATAGCGAAATCCTCAAACGTAGCATAACTCAACTTAACGTGCCGTGAGAAATATTCCTGGTGTCCACAGAGAAAAGCAGAGTGCGGTAGTGCATAGAAGAGCGCAGAAGTCCGTAGAATGGCATTATGAAACACAAAAGTCAGAGCCTTCCTAACCTAACACAACGTAACTTTCCTAACCATACGTAACCTAACTGAGACTAACGTGCTGCGAACACTATTGCTGGCCTCCCGAGTGTCGAGCAGAGTACAATAGAGCAATGTAGAACGCAGGAATCCGCCGAATAGTAGTATATAGCGCAAAAGTCAAAGCTATCCGGTCCTAACCTAAAAACGAGAACTAACCAAACTCAGCGTAACTCAAACATGCTTGCCGAGAGCGCTATTGCCGGCCTCCCCGGCGCCAAGCGGA
>NW_016940808.1:0-954 GCF_001483705.2 Eufriesea mexicana | reverse complement strand
ATACATCCTTTCGCACATCCATGAATATATTCATACAACCATCCATACGTCCATCCATACATATATCCATACATGAATCCATACATACATCCATACATAATTCCATTCATGCACCCATGCACGCATCCATAGATAAATCCGTCCAAACATCCAAGCGTACTTCCATACATTCATCCAGACATACAGCCATCCATGCGCACATCGATCCATCCATGTGTCCATCCATCCATTCATACATCCATCCAAAGATCCATACATCCATCCACCCATATATACATACGCACATCCCCACGCATATCCATAATAGTATCCATTCAACCATTCATACGTTCATCCATACATACATCCACAAATCTTTCCATCCATACATACATCCATACGTACATTCATACGTACATGCATACTTCCATACATCCATCAATCCATACATCCATTCATCCATACTTCCGTCCATGCTTACACCCATCGTTCCATACATCCATCCACCCATACATACACCCATCGATACATCCATCCATACATCCATTCATAAGTAGATGCATCCATACATCCATACACCCAACCATCCATCCATCCATCCATCCACCTTTCAATCTATCCACCCATCCATCCATCCACCCATCCATACACACATCCATCGATAGATCCGTACACACATCCCTTCGCACATCCATGAATATATCAATACATCCATCCATACGTCTATCCTTACATACATCCATACATGAATCAATACATACATCCATACATAATTCCATACATACATACATCCATACATACATACAAACACACATGCATGCATCCATTCATATCTCCACCCATACATCCATACGTACATCCATACATACACACATACAAGCATCCATACATCCATCCACAATCCCATCCATAAATCCTGATACCCAACCATGCATCCATCCATCCGTACGTCCTCCTATACATATATCCATCCAC
>NW_016940807.1:0-290 GCF_001483705.2 Eufriesea mexicana | reverse complement strand
GCGCCTACGGGACGAGGCCATGGCCACTTGGCAGGAGCGATGGCGAGCGACAGAGATAGGACGTACAACATACGCCTACTTCAGCAGCGTCCACGAGAGGGTCAAGGATAAATGAATCCACGTGGACCACTATGTGACACAGTTCGTCAGTGGCCACGGATACTTCAATAGCAAACTGAAGTACTTCGGCTGCAGCGATACGGCACTGTGCGACTGCGGAGAAGAGGAAACGCCGAGGCACAACATAGGGGAATGCCCACTCTATGGTGAAAGCCGGCGCGCACTGAAAG
>NW_016940806.1:0-882 GCF_001483705.2 Eufriesea mexicana | reverse complement strand
CATCCATCCATCCATACAAGCACCCATCCATACACCCATCGATCCATACTTCTATACACCCAATCATCCATCCATCCATTTCACAACCATAAATCCATCCATCCATACATCCACACATCTATCCATCCATACATCCATCCACCAATCCATTCATCCATACATACGTACATACATACATCAATACATCCATACATCCATGCATACACACATACACTCATCCACACATACATCCATAGATACATCCGTAAATGCATCCATACATACAACCATGCATACATCCATACATTCATCCACCCATACACCCATCCATAAATCCATCCAACCATACATCCATCCATTCATGCATATATTCATCCATACATCCCCACACCCATACCTCCATAAATGCATCCATTCGTACGTCCACCATTCGACACATCCACCCATCCATGCATCCACCCATCCATGCATCCACCCATCCATACATTCATCGAACCATACATCCATCCACGCATACATCAAGCCATCAATACATCCAAACATACATCGATACATACATCCACACATTCATCCATTCATACATCCATCCACTCATACATCCAGCCATCCATACATCCACACATACATAAATCCTATCATCCGTACTTCCATCCATCGATACCTCCATCCATCCTCACATCCATACATATATGCATACATACATCCATACATACGTAAATCCGTCGATCCATACCTCAGTCCTTCCATTCATCCATCCATCCATACAGCCCGCCGTCCATACATCCATGCATACATACATCCATACATCCATAAATCAATCCATCCGTCCATACATCCATACACCCGTACACCCATCCACTCATACATCCAGCCATCCACACATCCATACAATTATAGATCCAT
>NW_016940805.1:0-556 GCF_001483705.2 Eufriesea mexicana | reverse complement strand
AGCAAAGCTGAAAACAATAGAGCACTGAGGAGCGCAGAAATCCACCTAATAATATACTGCATCGCTATGGTCATAGCTATCCTCTCTTATAAGCTATCCTCTCTTGTCCTAACCAATTGCAACATAACCAAACGTAACATGGCGTAACCTAACGTGCCGGGACCTATATTGCTTGCCTTCCCAGAGCCAAGCTGAAAATAAGAGAGCCCTGTGTGGCGCAGAAATCCACGAAATAACAGACTATAGCACTAAGGTCAAAGGTATCCTCTCCTAACCTAACCGATCGTAGGTTAACCAAGCGTAACGTAACACAACATAACTCGCCGAGACCACCATTGCTGGCATCCCAGAGCCAAGCTGAAAACAATAGTGCACCGTAGGACACAGAAATCACCTTAGAACAGTCAATAGCCCTAAAGTCAAAGCTATGCTCTCCTAACCTCCCCAATTGTAACAAAAGCGAATGTAACGTAACTCAGCATAACGTGCCGCAATCAGAAATGCTGGCCTCCCCAGAGCCAAACAGAACACATTAGTGGAGAGTAGAGCGCAGAAA
>NW_016940804.1:0-585 GCF_001483705.2 Eufriesea mexicana | reverse complement strand
GATTGTCTAGGTTAGGAGAGGATAGGTTTGACTTTAGCGCTATAGTCTGCTATTAGGTTGATTGCTGCTCCCTACAGTGCTCAAATATTTTCAGTTTGGCTCTGGCAAAGCCACCAATAGTGGTATCGACACGTTATGCTGAGTCATATTACGTTCGGTTATTTCTCTGTTGGTTTGCGTTAGGATGGTGTACCTTCGACATTTCTGATATACATTGTCATTCCATGGATTTCTGCCTTCTACTTTCCACTAATGTGCTCAGGTTGGCTCTGGGGAGGCCAGCAGTTGTGATCGCGGCACGTTACGTCCAGTTATATTACGATTGGTTAGGTTGGGAAAGGATAGCTATGACATCAGTGCTGTAGTCCCCTATTAGTTGGGCGTCTCACCCTGCAGTGCTCTAACATTTGCAGCTTGGCAGGAAGGCCCCAAATAGCATCGGCACGTTATGATGCGTCAGATTACGATCGGTTAAGTTGGGTTAGGCCACGTTCGGTTCGGATAGCTTTAGCTTTTGTGCTATGCACTGCTATTCGGTCGACTGCTGCGCTCTACTGTGCTCTTGTATGTCCTGCTTGGCTCTGG
>NW_016940803.1:0-1238 GCF_001483705.2 Eufriesea mexicana | reverse complement strand
ACGACCACGACGTTCCCTCACGCATCAGGGACCTGGGCAGCTTCCCGTGGTGCCGATTGCAAAGCAACATTGCCTCACTCCTCTCGGGGAGATGCTCAGCCCCAGCCGCTGGATGCTGTCCGCGACGAGGGCCACGCTGCCTTCCGCGCGCAGCGTGGCATCCAGCCAACCCGACCCTGCGGCCATCAGATGCGTGTCGTCCGCGTAACACGATAGGCTCAGGCCGACGGGGAGGTGAGTGCGCAACGTCGTACGCGAGGTCCCAGAGGATAGGCGCGAGTACCGATCCCCGTGGAATCCCGCAGATCGTCGCCCGCACGACGGTCGAGCATCGCCCGGGATACTCGATCAAGCGCTCCGCCAAATAGTCGCCGATCACCGCCATCATGTATTGGGCAACCCTGTGGTACAACAGGGCACACAGGATGGCGGCCTAGGGCAGAGTGTTGAAGGCGTTGGCGATGTGCACGCCGACCGTCAGCACCACCCAGGCCCGGACAACGGCAGCCTCCGACAGGGTACGAAAGCGCTCAATTGCGACGACCGTCGGCCGACCTGGCCGTAATCCGAACTGGCTAACTTTGAGATCAGGATACGCGTCCGTTAATTGCTCTCGGAGGCGGGCAACTAGAATGCCCCCGAAAAGCTTGCCGCCTCGTCGAGCAGGCATATCGGCCAGTATGCCTTTGGAGTGTCCGGCGGCTACCCTGGTTTCGGGATCCACACGACACTCGCTCTCTTCCAACATGCTGGGAAGCGACCGGTCCTGAGGCAGCTGCCGAACAGCCGTCGCACACTGTCACCCCACGCCTCCAGAGCCAGTGCGAAGGCTCGGCCTGTGATGCCGTCCGGTCCGGTGTCGGTGCTTCTCGCCCATATCCTGACGACCGCACGGCCCAACTCCTCGCGTGAGACCCCCATCTCGTCGGAACATCCGACCAGTTCCGATCGCACCGCAACGGGTTGCACCTCCTCCCCCTCAGCCACCGGGAAGAGGTTGTCGATCACCCGCCGCAGGAGCTCGGGTTCCATACCTCGTTCACGGGAGGCGCCCATGCCCTTAGCTTCCCCATTACCAATTTTTCGGGGCGTCCCCACGGATCGCTTTCGAGCGTAGCGAGGAGTTCGTCCCATTGCCGAGATTTGGCTCCGCGAATCTCCATCCGCCGATCGCCCACCGCGGACCGGTACGCGCAATAGAGGAGGGCGATATCCCCGGCGGAAGACGCGCGTCGTCG
>NW_016940802.1:0-559 GCF_001483705.2 Eufriesea mexicana | reverse complement strand
TCGACTAATATCGTGGTGAGCTACCTTTCTTGCATAAATAAGGAGGAAAGATTCGATTTGCGTGCTATAGCCATTGCAATGATATAGAATGTGCTTGGCAGATTCAATTTTACCGACATTTTCGACTAATATCGATATGAGCTATCTCGAGATGAGCTATCTTTCTTGCATAAATAAGGAGGAAAGATTCTATTGTCGTGCTATAACCATTGCTATGCAATAGAATCTTCCTGGAAAACTCAATTTTATTGACATTTTCGTCTATTATCGTGGTGAGCTACCTTTCATGCATAAAAAGCAGGGTAGATTCTATTGGCGTGCTGTAGACATTGCAATGATATAGAGTGTGGTTGGAAAATTAAATTTCATTGACATTTTCGGCTAATATCGTGGTGAGATGACGTTCTCGCATAAAAAAGTATGAATGATTCTATTGGCTTGCTATAGCCTTCGCAATGCTATAGACTCTGGATGGAAAATTCAATCTCATTGACATTTTAGGCTAATATCGTGGTGAGTTAACTTTCTCGCATTAATAAGGTGGAAGGATTCCATTGGC
>NW_016940801.1:0-326 GCF_001483705.2 Eufriesea mexicana | reverse complement strand
CGTATGGATGTCAGAATTTATGGATGTACGTGTGTATGGATGTATGGATTTATGTATGGATATATTGATGTATGTATGTGTGTATGTATGGAAGAATAGATTGCTGGATGGATGTATGGATTGATAGATGAATGGATGTATGGATGGGTGGATTTATGGATGTGTGGATGTATTAATGTATGGATGAATGGATATATGGATGGATGGATGTATGGAAAGATGGATGTATGGATGGTTGTATGTATGGATGAATGTTTGTGTGAATGGACGGATGTATTTATGGATTGAGGTATGGATGGACGGATGTACGTATGTATGAATGTATG
>NW_016940800.1:0-250 GCF_001483705.2 Eufriesea mexicana | reverse complement strand
AGTAGCAATAGTGGGTACGGCATGCTAGGATGAGATATGTTACGCTAGGCTACGTTACGTTTGCCTCCGTTAGGACAGGAGGGTCCCTACTTTTGTGCTATGCACCGCTATTCGGTGGGTCTCCGCGCACTACTGTACTCTAATACTTTCTGCTCGGCTCTGGGAAGGCCAGCAGTAGTGGTCGCGATATGTTAGGTAGTGTTGGGTTACGTTTGGCTATTATATGATTGGTTAGGTTAGGAGAGCATAA
>NW_016940799.1:0-1085 GCF_001483705.2 Eufriesea mexicana | reverse complement strand
CGCTCTGGGCACGTTAGCTTGAGTTATGTTACGTTGTGTTAGGTTAGGTTTGGTTAGGATGGCGTCGATTTCTGTACCATACGCCGCCTTACACCGCTATTCTGTGGATTTCTGCGTGCTATTCTGCTGTAACATGCTCTCATTGGCGCTGGGGAGGACAGCAACAGTGGTCTCGGCACGTTAGGCTCAGTTAGGCTCCGTTCGGTTTGGTTACTTTTGATTAAGATAAGTTAGTCTGGGTTAGGTTTGGATTGCTTCGACTATCGTTGTATAGACTGTTGTTCGCTGGACTTCTGCTCCATACTGTGCTCTAGTATGTTCTGTTTGGGTCAGTGGAAGCCAGTAATATTATCCTCGGTACGTTCAGTTTAGATATGTTACGCTTGGCTTAGCTAGATTAGGAGCAGTTAGGTTAGTACACCTTTGATGCTTTGGCCGCAAACTGCATTGCGGTGGATTACTGCGATCAACGGTGATCTAGTATTTTCTGCCTTTCTCTGCAGAGGCCAGCAATGGTTGTCTCGGCACGCTAGGTTGAGTTAGGTTACGCTTGGCTTGGCTAGCTTAATATATGTTTGGTTGGGATAGCTTCGTCTCTTGTGCCATGCTCTGCTATTCGTTCGATACCTGTGCTCTGCATTGCTCCACCTGCATCTGCTTGTCTCTGGCGAGTTCACCAATAGCTATCGTGGCAGGTTTGGTTGAGTTAAATTACGCTTGGTTAGGTTAGGTTAGGTTAAGCTTGGTTATGATGGCTTGGACCTTTTGTGCTATACATTGCTGTACGGAAGATATCTGCGACCTGCATTGCGGTACTAGCATCTGCTTGTCTGTGTGGACGGCAGTAACAGTGGTCGCGGTACGTTTCCTTTAGTTATGCTAATTTTGGTTGGGTCAAGCTTTGCTAAGTTTGGTTGGGGTGGCCTTGACTTTTGTGTCTTACGCTGCTATTCGGTGGACCTCTGCACTCCGCTGTGCTCTAATATATTCTGCTTGACTACAGGGATTCCTTCTGTATTGGTCTCGGCACGTTAGTCTGAGTCATGTTGCGTTTGGTTATGTTACGTTTGGCTTGGTTAGCACAG
>NW_016940798.1:0-997 GCF_001483705.2 Eufriesea mexicana | reverse complement strand
GAACTTGCCAGCCTGATTCTATAGCATTGCAAAGGCTATAGCACGCCAATAGTACCATTCCGCATTATTTATGTAAGATAGTTAGCTCACCACGATAGTAGTCGAAAATGTAAACAAAATTGTATTTTCCAGCCACAATCTACAACATTGCAATGGCTATAGCACCCAAAAAGCATCTTTCCCCCTTACTTACTCAAGGAAGTTAGCTCACCACGACATTATTCGAAAATGTCAACAAAATTGTATTTTCCAGCCACAATCTACAACATTGCAATGGCTATAGCACCCAAAAAGCATCTTTCCCCCTTACTTACTCAAGGAAGTTAGCTCACCACGACATTATTCGAAAATGTCAACAAAATTGTATTTTCCAGCCACATTCTATATCATTGCAATGGCTATAGCACTCAATTAGCATCTTTCCACCTTAGTTACGCAAGGAAGTTAGCTCACCGCGATATTAGACGAAAATGTCAACAAAATTGCATTTTGCAGCAACATTCTATATCATTGCAAAGGCTATAACACTCAAAAAGTATATTTCCTCCTTACTTATGCAAGGAAGTTATCTCACCACGAGATTAGTCGAATATGTCAATAAAATTGCATTTTCCGACCACATTCTATATCATAGCAAGGGCTATAGCAAGCCAATAGTCTCTTTCCCCCTTACATATGCAAGGAAGTTAGGTCACCACGATATTAATCGAAAATGTCAATAAAATTTTATTTTCCAGCAGGATTCTGTAGCATGCTATGCCGATAGCACGCCAATTGAATCTTTCCTCCTTATTTATACAATAAGGTTGGCTCACCACTATATTATTCGAATATGTCAATAAAATTGAATTTTCCAGGAAGATTCTATAGCTTTGCAATGCCTATAGCACGCCAATATAACCTTTCCTCCTTATTTATGCAAGAACCATAACTCACTGTGATATTGGCCGTAAATGTCAATAAAATTGTATTTTTCAGCCAGATTCTACAGCATTGC
>NW_016940797.1:342-933 GCF_001483705.2 Eufriesea mexicana | reverse complement strand
AGATTCTGAATAGACATATTCTATGGAAAGCAGATGGCTGTACTTGCCATTGGATTGAAGGCGCCAGACTATCTAATCACCAAGCTATGACAGCTTGTAGACTTTGTATATAGTTATTCTCCGGCAAGTAGATGGCTGTGCTTGCCATTGGATTGAAGGCGTTAGCCGATCTATTCACCAAGCTATAAATGGTTATAGATTTTGAATAGACCTATTTTCTGGCAAGTAGAAGTGTGTACTTGCCATTGCATTCAAGGCGTTGGGCGAACTATTCACCAAGCTATAGCAGATTATATATTTTGAATAGATTTATTCTCTGGCAATTAGAAGGCTGTACTTGCCATTGGATTGAAGGCGTTAGGCGATATATTCACCAAGCTATAACAGGTTATATACTTTGAATAGACATTTTCTCTGTCAAGTAGGTGGCTGTACTTGCCATTGGTTTGCTGGCGTTGGGCGATCTACTCACCATGCTATAACAGGTTATAGATTTTGAATTGACCTATTCTCTGACAAGAAGATGGCTGTTATTGCCATTGGATTGAAGGCGTTAGGCGATCTATTCACCATGCTATAACAGGTTATAGA
>NW_016940797.1:0-268 GCF_001483705.2 Eufriesea mexicana | reverse complement strand
TATAACAGGTTATAGATTATGGATAGACCTATACTCTGGCAAGTAGATGGCTGTAATTGCCATTGGATTGAAGGCGTTAGGCGATCTCTTCACCAAGCTATAACAAGTTATAGACTTTGAATAGACCTATTCTCTGGCGAGTAGATGGCTGTACTTGCCATTGGATTGAAGGCGTTAGGCGATGTATTCACCATGCAATACCAGACTATAGATTTTAAATAGACCGATTCTTTGGCAAGTAGGTGGCTGTAATTGCCATTGGATTGAA
>NW_016940796.1:442-1702 GCF_001483705.2 Eufriesea mexicana | reverse complement strand
TACATCCATCCATCGATACATCCACCCATCCATACATCCACTCATACATACATCCATCGAACCGTACATACATCCATCCATACATATACTCATCCATACATCCCCGCTCCCATACTTCCATAAATGCATCCATTCGTACGTCCATCATTCGATGCATCCATCCATACATCCATCTTTACATACATCCATCCATCCATAAATTCACCCATCCATACTACCATCGAACCATAGATCCAACCATCCATACATTCATACATCAACACAACCATACATCTATAAATCCATACATCCGTACATATATACATCCATACATTCATAAATGCGTACATCCGTCCATCCATACCTCAATCCATCCATACATCCATCCATCCACACAACCATTCATTCATACATACATCCATCCATACATCCTTCTTTCCATACATCTATCCATCCATACATCCATCCGTCCATACATTCATACATTCACACATACATAAATCCATCCATCCATACATCCATACACCTATCCATCCATACATCCATCCACCAATCCATTCATCCATACATACATACATACATACATCGATACATACATACATACATCCACACATCCATACACCCGTACATCCAGATATTCGTACATTAATACGTACATCCATCCATACATCCATCCATCCATACATCCATCCATCCATCCAACCATTCATCCACCTTTCCATACATCCATCCATCCATACATGCATACATCCATACAGACTTACATCCATACATCCATGCATACACCCTTACACTCGTCCATACGTACATGCATAGATACATCCGTAAATGCATCCATACATACATACGAGCATACATCCATACATACATCAAGCCGTCCAAACATCCACAAATCCATCCAGCCATACATCCGTTCATCCATACATATGTTCATCCATACATCCCCGCACCCATACCTCCATAAATGCATCCATTCGTACGTCCATCAGGCGATCCATCCATCCATCCGTACATACATTCATACATACATCAATACATCCGTACATCCGTTCATCCATACCTCAATCCATCCATACATCCATCCATCCATAAATCCATCCATCCATGCACTCATCCATCCATACGTACATGCATACATCCATGCATTCACTCATCCATACATACATCCATAGATACATCCATAAATGCATCCATACACACATCCATGCATAAATCCATACATACATCCACCCATCCACCGATCCATAAATACATCCAACCATACATCCATCCATCCATACA
>NW_016940795.1:0-511 GCF_001483705.2 Eufriesea mexicana | reverse complement strand
GGCAAGTAAATGGCTGTACTTGCCATAGGATTGAAGGCGTTAAGCGATCTATTCACCAAGCTAAGGCAGCTTATGTGTACTGAATAGAATTATTCTCTGGCAAGTAGATGCCTGTACTTGCCATTGGATTGAAGGCGTTAAGCGATCTATTCACCAAGCTAAGGCAGCTTATGTGTACTGAATAGAATTATTCTCTGGCAAGTAGATGCCTGTACTTGCCATTGGATTGAAGGCGTTAAGCGATCTATTCACCAAGCTAAGGCAGCTTATGTGTACTGAATAGAATTATTCTCTGGCAAGTAGATGCCTGTACTTGCCATTGGATTGAAGGCGTTAAGCGATCTATTCACCAAGCTAAGGCAGCTTATGTGTACTGAATAGAATTATTCTCTGGCAAGTAGATAGCTGTAATTGCCATTGTATTGAAGGCGTTAGGCGACCTGTTCTGCAAGCTATAACAGATTATTGATTTTGAATAGACATATTCTCTGGCAAGTAGATGGCTGTACTT
>NW_016940794.1:0-1250 GCF_001483705.2 Eufriesea mexicana | reverse complement strand
TTGCGGTGGATTTCTGCGCCCTGCTGCGCTCTAGTACATTCAGCTTCTCTCTATGGAGGCCGGCAACGGTGGTCTGGTCATGTTAGGTTGTGATATGCTACGCTTGGGTTGATTAGGTTTCGTCAGGTTAGAATAGGTTGCCCTTCACTTTTGTACCATGCAGTGCAATGCGTTGGATCTCTGCGCTCTACTATGCTCCAGAACATTCTGGTTGGCTTTGTGGAGGCCAGAAGTGGTGGTTGCGATTCGTTACGTTGAGAAAGGTTACGCTTGGTTATTTCTCGATTGGCTACATTGGGATAGATTATCTCTGACTTTTGTGCTGTACACTGATATGCGGCGGATTTTTGCGCTCTACTCCGTCCCATTATTTTCTGCTCGACTCTTGGGAGAACCGCAATAGCGGTATCGGGACGTTAGGTCGAGCTATGTTATGTTTAATTAGTTTAGGTTCGTCTAAGCTCGCTCAGGTTATCTTTGACTTTCGTGCTATAGACTGTTTTACGGTGTATTTCTGCGCTTGACTGTGCTCTACTATATCCTGCTTGGCCCTCAGAATCCCAGAAATGTTGTTCCTGGCCCTACGGTCTTTCTACTATTATTCTGCTTGGCCCTCAGAATCCCAGAAATGTTGTTCCTGGCCCTACGGTTTTGTTAGGCTACCGTTGGTTAGGTTACGTTGACCTGGGTTTGTTTCGGGCAGCTACGTCTGTTGTTCGGTACGCTGCGATCCTATGGATTTCGGTGCTGTACTGTCCTCAAGTATCTTCGGCTAGACACTGCGGAGGCCAGAAGTAGTGGTCGCAGCACGCTATGTTGAGATATGCTACGTTTCTTTATATTAGGTTGTGCCTGTTTAGGTTAGTGTAACTTCAACTCTTGTGCTGTACATTGTTATTGGGCGGATTTCAGTGGTATATATTCCTCTACAATACTCTGCTCGACTCTGGGGTTGCGAGCGATAGTGGTCGTGGCACGTTAGGTTGAGTTATGTTACTTTTGGTTATGGCAGGTTAGGTTAGGTTCGGTTAGGATAGCCCTACTTTTCGTGCCACGCCGTTTTTCTGTGGATTTCTGTGACCTACAGTGCTCTACCATATTCTGATTGGCTCTGGGGATGCCGGAAGCAGTGGTCGCGGCACGTCATGTTGGGTTATGCAACGTTCGGTTAGGTTAGGCTGGGCCAGGTTAAGTTAGGATATCCTCGACTTTTGTGCTGTGCACTGATTTTCAGTTTATTTCTGCGCTCT
>NW_016940793.1:333-1294 GCF_001483705.2 Eufriesea mexicana | reverse complement strand
CCGGCGAGATTCTATAGCATTGCAACGACTATAGCACGCCAATTGAGTCACTCCTCCTTATTTGAACCAGAAAGATAGCTCATCACCATATTATTCGGAAATGTCAATAAAATTGAGTTTTCCATCTGGATACTATAGAAATGCAGTGGCTATAGCACGCCAATCACATCTACCCTCCTTGTTTATGCAAAAAAGATAGCTCACCACGATATTAGTAGAAACTGTCAATAAAATTGTACTTTCCAGCCAGATTCTATAGCATTGCAGAGACTATAGCACGCAAATAGAACATTTGCTCCATATTTATGCAAGAAAGATTGCTCACCATGATATTAGTCGAAGATGTCATTAACATTGTATTTTCCAGCCAGATTCTATAGTATTGCAATGGCTATAGCGCGCCAATTGAACCTTTCATCCTTAATTATGAATGAAAGTTAACTGACCAAGGTATTAGTCGAAAATGTCGTTAAATATGAATTTTGCAACGACAATCAATACCATTGCAATAGCTATAGCACGCGAATAGAATCTTTCCTCCATATTTCTGCAAGAAAGTTAGCTCACCAGAATATTAGTCGAGAAAGCCAATAAAATTGAACTTTCCTGCCAGATTCTATAGCATTGCGTCGGCAATAGCACGCCAATTGTATCTTTCCTCCTTATATATGCTAGAAACATAGCTCACCACGATATTAGTCGAAAATGTCAATGAAATTGAACCTTCCAGGCAGATTCTATAGCATTGCAAAGGCTTTTGCACGGGAATAGAATCTTTCATCGTTATTTATGCAAGAAAGACAGCTCACCAAAATATTAGACGAAAATGTCAAAAAATTGAGTTTTTCAGCCACATTCTATATCAATGCAATGGCTACAGCTCGCCAATAGAATCGTTCCTCCTTGTTTATGCAAGAAAGTTAGCTCACCACGATATTAGTCGAAAATGTTAACAAAATTG
>NW_016940793.1:0-248 GCF_001483705.2 Eufriesea mexicana | reverse complement strand
CGATATTAGTCGAAAATGTCAATAAAATTGAATTTTCCTTCCAGATTCTACAGCATTGCAATGCCTATAGCACGCCAACAGAATCTTTCCTCCTTATTTATGCAAGCAAGTTAACTCACCACAATATTAGTCGAAAATGTCAATAAAATTGAACTTTCCAGCCAGATTCTGTAACATTGCGACGACTATAGCACGTGAATTGAATCTTTCCTCCTTATTTATGCCAGAAAGTTAGCTCACCACGATAG
>NW_016940792.1:252-591 GCF_001483705.2 Eufriesea mexicana | reverse complement strand
TATTAAAAATTCATAACATGTTATAACTCGATGAATATATCATCTAACGTTCTCAATCCAATGCTAGGTATAGCCATCTACTTACAATAGAATAAGTCTATTCAAAAAAATAACCTGCTATAATTTGGTGAACAGATTACCTAACATTCTCAATCCAATGGTAAGTAGAGCCATCTACTTGCCATAGAATAGGTCTGTTCAAAACCTATAACCTGCTATAGTTTGATGAACAGATCACCTAACATTCTCAATCCAATGGTAGGTATAGCCATCTACTTACCATAGAGTAGGTCTATTAAAAATTCATAACCTGGTATAGTTTGATGGATAGATCTAACG
>NW_016940792.1:0-211 GCF_001483705.2 Eufriesea mexicana | reverse complement strand
TAAGTCTATTCAAAATCTATATCCTGCTCTAGTTTGATGAATAGATCATCTAACGTTCTCAATCCAATGGTAAATATATCCATCCGTTTACCATAGAATAAGTCTATTCAAAATCTATAACCTGAAATAGTTTGTTGAATTGATCTCGTAACGATCTCAATTCAATGGTAGGTATAGCCATCTACTTACCATAGAATAAGTCTATTCAAAA
>NW_016940791.1:0-871 GCF_001483705.2 Eufriesea mexicana | reverse complement strand
ATTCCTGCGAGCCTCATTGCACTACTATGCTCTGCTCGACTCCGGGGAGGCCAACAATAGCGGACGTGGCACAATGGTTTGTGTTGTGTTTCGTTTGGTTAGTTTTGGTTTGGCTACGTTTGGTTAGGGTGGCTTTGATTTTTGTGTTATACACCGCTATTTGGTGGATTTCTGCGCTCTACAGTGTTCTAATATGTTCTGCTTGGCACTGGGGACGCCAGCAACATAGGTCTCGTAACGTCCGGTTCGATATTCTAGGTTTGGTTAGTTTAGGTTTGGTTAGGATGTATTTGAGCTTTTTTCAATACGCTGCTATCTTTTGGCTTTCTGCTCTCTACTGTTCTCCAGTATATTGTGCTGTGCTCTGGCGGGGGGGGGTTACAATAGCGACCTCGGCACGTTATGGTAAGATATACTGCGTTTGTTTGTATTGCGTTTGAATAGGTATGGTGAGGATAGCTTTGACTTTCGTATATACACGGTATTTGGCATATTTCTACGCCCTACGATTCTCTACTATACTCTGACCGACTCTGGGCAGGCCAGAAATAGTGGTCTCGGGACGTTATGTTGAGTTATGCTAAGCTTGGCTTCGTTACGTTAGCTTTGTTTAGGTCTGGTTAGATGTTACTTTCGTGGTACAAACTGACTTTCGGTGGATTTCTACGCTCTGCTGTGCTCTACTACATTCTGCTTGGCCGAGAGGAGTCCAGCAATAGTGGTCGCGGCACGTTAAGTTGGGTTAGGCTATGTTTGGCTATGTTAAGTTTGGTTAGGTTATGATTGGTTAGCTTCGACTTTTTTCTGGACACTGCTGTTCAGTGGATTCCTGCGCTCTACTGTGATCTAATATTCCCTGCTTTGAACTGGG
>NW_016940790.1:0-806 GCF_001483705.2 Eufriesea mexicana | reverse complement strand
TCACCGCGATATTAGTCGGAAATGTTAATAGAATTAAACATTCCATTCAGATTCTATCGCATTTCAATGGCTACAGCTCGACAAAAGGATCGTTCCTACTTGTTTATGCAAGAAAGCTTGCTCACAACTATATTAGTCGGAAATGTCAATATAATTACTATATCCGGTCGGTCTCTATTGCATTGAATTGGTTTTAGCAAGCCAATAGTATGTTTCCAACATATTCATGAGAGAAAGTTTGCACATCATGATATTTTTCGAAAATGCCAATAAAATTGACCTTTCATGTGTGGTTCTATTGCATTGCAGTGGCACAGCACGTCAAAAGTATCTTTCCTCCTTATTCATGCAAGATAGCCTGCGCACAAGGATATTAGTAGAAATTGTAAATAAAATTGAACTTTCCAGCCTGATTTTATAGCAATGCATTGTATATATCACGCCAATAGAATTTATCCGCCTTACTTATGCGAGGAAGCTTGTTCACCACGATATTAGTCGAATATGTATATAAGATTGATCTTCCAGGTCAGACTCTATTGCATATCAATTGCTATAGCACGCCAATAGAATCTCCGTATTTATGCGAGGAAGTTTGTTCACCGCGATATTAGTCGGAAATGTTAATAGAATTCAACATTCCATTCAGATTCTATCGCATTGCAATGGCTACAGCTCGCCAAAAGGACCGTTCCTCCTTATTTGTGCAAGAAAGCTTGCTCTCAGCGATATTAATCGAGGAGGTCAATGAAATTGGTATATCCAGTCAGTCTCTATTGCATTGCAATGGTTATAGCAAGCCAATA
>NW_016940789.1:0-862 GCF_001483705.2 Eufriesea mexicana | reverse complement strand
GAGGTCAACAATAGTGGGCTCCGCTCGTTAGGTTTAGCTGGTCTACGTTTTGTTAGGTTATGTTAGGTCAAGTTGGGTTAACTTTGACTTTTGTGCTGTACATTGCTGCTCCGCGGCTTTCTGCCTTCCACTGTGCCTTAGTATGTCCTGCTTGTTTCTGCGAAGGCCTGTAACCGTTGTCCCGGCACGTTATGTTTAGTTAGGCTACGATTGGTTATGCTACGTGTAATTGTGTTATGTCGGGATAGCTTTGACCTTCGTGTGTATACACTGCTATTCGGTGGATTTCTGCGCTCTACTGAGCTCTACCGTATTGTGCTCGGCCCTGGGGAGTCCAGCAATGGTGGTTGTGGCGCTTTGTGTTGAGTTGGACTTCGTTTGGTTATGATACGCTGGTTTAGGTTAGGTTGGTTGTATTTGACTTTTCTACTATACAGTGCGATTCTATGGAATTCTGAGCTCTACTCCTCTCAGAAATGTTATGCCTTGGTATGGGGAGAATAGCAATAGTGTTCTAGGTACGCTAGGTTTTATTATGTTAAGTTTGGCAACGCTACATTTTCTGAATTTAAGACAAGGAACCTTGTCTTTCGTGCTATACATTGCTATTCGGTGGACTCCTCCGCTCCACATTGCTCTACCTTACTCTGCACAACGTTGGGGAGGACAGCAGTAGTGGTCTCACCACGCTAGGTTGAGTAAGGCTACGTTTATTAGTGTTACGTTTGGCTAGGCAGGATAGTATATGTCTGGCTTTTGAGATATACAATGCTGTTCGGTGGGTTTCTGCACTCTACTATTCTCTAATTTGCTCTGCCTGGCTCTGGGGCCGACAGCAATTGTGTTCTAAGCACGTTAGGTT
>NW_016940788.1:0-600 GCF_001483705.2 Eufriesea mexicana | reverse complement strand
CTATACTGCTTCCGATAGACTGCTTCGTTCACTGATAATGCAGATTCTATATCATTCCTAGTATGACGAAGGAAGGACCCACTGTCACTGTATATCTGTATATAAGAAGAGTTGACAACACTGTACTGACTACAGCCATCATCACAGCACCATAGCCACTAGATTACTTTGCTCACTGATAACGTAATCTGAAAAGCAATTCTAGAATAACCTATGTATGCAACGGTTATGGCTAGTGGCATTTGCAATTGACAGTACGTTGTTTAGGCTATACACTAACCACGAGCACAGTAGCCGTTGGAATAACGTGCTCAATGGTGATTTAGGTGCTATAGCAATACCAGAAGGACCAAATACCGATCCATTATCCCTCGAGGCATTAACAGTTGACAACAAAGTGAGGAATACAGTCATCGTCACAGTGCTGTAGGCGTTTTACCTTCTGTCCACTGATGACGTACATGTCAAAGCAATTCTAGAATAGTCAGTGAATAGTACGTTTATTTGTAGGGTTATTTGCAATTGACGATACGCTAATTAATATATCAGCGGAAAGAGCATTGTAGCCGTTGGGTTAAATTTTTGATTGTTCATTCTGTT
>NW_016940787.1:0-360 GCF_001483705.2 Eufriesea mexicana | reverse complement strand
CTGCAGTCAACACTCCCCTAGTGTGTCCCGCTTGAATGTGGGGAGCCCAGAAATAGTGGTCGCCGCACTTTAGGTGGAGTTAAGTTAAGTTTGGTTGTGTTACGGTTGGTTATGTTAGAAGAGGATAGTTTTGGCTTTAGTGCCATAGTCTGGTATTAGGCGAATTTCTGCTCCCCACAGTTCTTTAATATTTTCAGCTTATCTCTGGGAAGGCCAGCAAAAGTGGTCTCGGCACATTATGTTGAGCCAGGTTACGTCCGCTTCGGCTGCTTCAGCGCAAGTTTGGTCAGGATTGCGTTACCTTCTGTGATGTACGCTGCTATTCAGTGGATTTCTGCGCTCTACTGTGCTATAGAATGT
>NW_016940786.1:0-218 GCF_001483705.2 Eufriesea mexicana | reverse complement strand
TGTCTCTGGGGAAGCCAGTAATGGTGGCCTCGGCACGATAGGTTGAGATAGGATACGCTTGCTCTGGTTGCGTTAGCATTGGTTAGGCACGGGTAGCTTAGACTTTCCCACTTTACACCGCGATTCCATGGATACCTGCGGTCTGCAATACTCTATTATGTTCTTCGTCGCTCTGTGGAGGCCAGAAATACTCTTCGCGGCACGATAGGTTGAGTTAC
>NW_016940785.1:0-799 GCF_001483705.2 Eufriesea mexicana | reverse complement strand
CCTCCCTACTTATGCAAGAGAGTTAGCTCACCACGATATTGGTCGAAAATGTCAATAAAATTTCATTTTCAGCCAGATTCTATAGGATTGCAATGGCTACAGCAGGCCAATAGAATCTTTTCTCCATATTTATCCAAGAAAGGTAGCTCACCACGATATTAGTCGAAAATGTCAGAAAAATTGTATTTTCCCTGCAGATTCCAGGTCATTGCAATGGCTATAGCAGGCCAAAAGAACCTTTCCTACTTATTTATGAAAGAGAGATAGCTCACCATGTTATTAGTCAAAAATGTCTATAAAATTGCACTCACCAGGCAGATTCAACAGCAGTGCATGGCTATAGCAATCCAAAAGTATATTTCGTCCTTGCTTATGCAAGAAAGTTAGCTCACCACGATATTAGTCGAAAATGTCAATAAAATTGAATTTTCCAGGAAGATTATAAAGCATTGCTATTCCTCTAGCACTCCAACAGAATCTTACCTCCTTACTTATGTAAGAAAGTTAGTCGATATTAGTCGATAATGTCAATAATATAGACTTTCCCATCCAGATTCTATAGCATTGCAATGGCAATACCACGCCAATAGTATCTTTCAACCTTATTTATGCAAGAAAGTAAGGTCACCAAGACGTTAGTCGAAAATGACAATAAAATTATGTTTTCCAGCCAGATTATGCAGCATTGCAATGGATATAGCATGCCAAAAGGATCTTTCCTCCTTACCTATTAAAGGAAATTAGCTCAACGCGATATTATTCGAAAATGTCAATAAAACTGAACTTTCCGGCCAGATTC
>NW_016940784.1:0-271 GCF_001483705.2 Eufriesea mexicana | reverse complement strand
AGGATGGATTAGGCTACGTTCGGTTAGGTTACAATTGGTTAGTTTAGGAGAGGGTAGCTTTGACCGTTGTGCTATGCACCGCCGTTCGGCGGATGCCTGCACTCTATTGTGCTCTAATGTGATCGGCCCGATTCTTGGAAAGAAAGCAATAGTGGTATCAGAGAGTTGTGTTGTTTTACGCTACGTAGTGTTATGTTGGTATAGGCCAGGTTGTGTTTGTCTATCTTCGCCATTTGTGCTTTAGACTGTGCTGCGGCTCATTTCTGCGCGG
>NW_016940783.1:0-855 GCF_001483705.2 Eufriesea mexicana | reverse complement strand
TAACCTAACCAGATCAAACGCAGAATAACTCAACCTAACGCGTCGAGACTACTATTTCTGGCCTCCGCAGAGACAATCAGAATGTACCAGAGCACAGTGGGGCGCAGAAGTCCACAGCGCTGCAGTGAGTAACACAAAAGCCGAAGATATCCTAATATAATCAGACCAAACCTAACTTAATCAAATGTAGCATAGCTCTAAGTGACGTACCTTGACCTCTGCTCCTGGCGTTCCCGGAGCCAAGCAGAATGTAGTAGAGCACAGTATGTCATAGGAATCCACGGAGAAGCAGCGTAAAGTGCAATGGTCAATATTCCCCATCCAAACCTAGCCAAAGGTAACATAACCAAACGTAACATAACACAACCTAGCGTGACGAGAACACTATTGCTGGCATACACAGAGACAAGCTGAGTGTACTAGTGCACAGTAGTGCGCCAAAATCCACCGCATTGCAGTGAATAGCACAGGAGTCAAATGTACCCTGACCTTACCTGACCCATCCTAACCATACCAGTCGTAGCACGCCTCGACTTGAAATGCCGAGACCGCTATTGCTGGCCGCGCCAGAACCTAGCAGAACATACTAGGGACCACTGCCGTGCAGATACCCAGCGTACAGCAGAGTACAGCACAAAAGTCAATACCCTATCCTAATATATCTCATCCTAAAGTAACCAAACGTAACATAACTCAACCTAACGTACGGCGGCCACTATTTCTGGCATCCCCAGAGTCGAGCAGAACATATTAGAGGACAGTAGGGCGCAGAAATCCATAGAAAAGCAGGGCACAGCAGAAGAGTCAAAGCTACCCTAACATAACCCAACCTATCCTAGCCAGAAAAACGTAACC
>NW_016940782.1:0-328 GCF_001483705.2 Eufriesea mexicana | reverse complement strand
TTCTGCAGCATTGCAACGGCTATAGCAGGCCAGAAGGGTTTACCCTCCTTACTTATGCAAGGAAGCTGGCTCACCACGATATTAGTGCAAAATGTCAATAAAATTGAATTTTCCAGGTAGATTCTATTGCATTGCTATGGCTACAGCACGCCAAAAGTATCTTTCCTCCATACTTATGAAAGGAAGATGGCTCACCACGATATTAGTCGAAAATGTCAATAAAATTGAACTTTCCAGGCCGATTCTGCAGCATTGCAACGGCTATAGCAGGCCAGAAGGGTTTTCCCTCATTACTTATGCAAGGAAGTAGGCTCACCACGATATTAAT
>NW_016940781.1:0-3344 GCF_001483705.2 Eufriesea mexicana | reverse complement strand
TGCGCTATGCATCGCTTGAACTTGAGCTTTCTACGACTTCTGCATCTGCGAAAAATCGCGAAAGACAAACGGGGAATTTAAAAGCCTCGTACGCGAGAACCACTGGTCACGTGACCGCGAGCTTTTATGACGTAAGAGCACAAAGAGAGCTTAACACGCGTAGGTGGTTAAATCGAGCTTTCAACACAGCGCCGAATTTGGTCTGGTCCGGAGATCCATTCGGTAACCAGGACACCGCTTCTTCCGAAGCGAAAAATAGCAGGTCACGTGATCGCGAGCTTCTCTTGCGTGGGCGATAAAGCTCAGCTTGCTCTATGCACCTGGTGAATTTGAGGTTTCTACGGCCTCTGAATCAGGGTAAAACCAAGAAAGACAAACGGGGCATTTAAAATGCCTCGTACGGGAGAACCATTGGTCACGCGACCGCGAGCTTTTGTGACGTAGGAGTCCAAAGAGAGCTTAACATGCAGAGGTGGTTAAATCGAGCTTTCAACACAGCGCCGAATTTGGTCTGGTCTGGAGATCCATTCGGCAACCAGGAGACGGTTTCTGCGGAAGCAAAAAATGACAGGTCACGTGATCGCGAGCTTCTCTTGCGTGGGCGATAAAGCTCAGCTTGCTCTATGCACCTGGTGAATTTGAGGTTTCTACGGCCTCTGAATCAGGGTAAAATCAAGAAAGACAAACGGGGCATTTAAATGCCTCGTACGCGAGAACCACTGGTCACGTGACCGCGAGCGTTCGTGACGTAGGAGTGCGAACAGAGCTTAACATGCGCAGGAGGTTGCATCGAGCTTTCAACACAGCGCGCAATTTGGTCTGCTCCGGAGATCCATTCGGCAACCAGGAGACGGTTTCCGCGGAAGCAAAAAATGACAGGTCACGTGATCGCGAGCTTCTCTTGCGTGGGCGATAAAGCCCAGCTAGCACTATGTCTGAATCAGGGTAAAATCGCGAAAGACAAACGGGGCATTTAAAAGCCTCGTACGCGAGAACCACTGGTCACGTGACCGTGAGCTTTTGTGACGTAGGAGTACAAAGAGAGCTTAACATGCGCAGGAGGTTACATCGAGCCTTCAACACAGCGGAGATCGATTCGGCAACCAGGAGACGGTTTCCGCGGAAGCAAAAAATGCCAGGTCACGTGATCGCGAGCTTTTCCCGCACGAGCGATAAAGCACAGCTTGCGCTATGCATCGCTTGAACTTGAGCTTTCGGGTAAAATCGCGAAAGACAAACGGGGCATTTAAAAGCCTCGTACGCGAGAACCACTGGTCACGTGACCGTGAGCTTTTGTGACGTAGGAGTACAAAGAGAGCTTAACATGCGCAGGAGGTTGCATCGAGCTTTCAACACAGCGCCGAATTTGGTCTGGTCTGGAGATCCATTCGGTAACCAGGACACCGTTTCTTCCGAAGCGAAAAATAGCAGGTCACGTGATCGCGAGCTTTTCCCGCACGAGCGATAAAGCACAGCTTGCGCTATGCATCGCTTGAACTTGAGCTTTCGGGTAAAATCGCGAAAGACAAACGGGGCATTTAAAAGCCTCGTACGCGAGAACCACTGGTCACGTGACCGTGAGCTTTTGTGACGTAGGAGTACAAAGAGAGCTTAACATGCGCAGGAGGTTGCATCGAGCTTTCAACACAGCGCCGAATTTGGTCTGGTCTGGAGATCCATTCGGTAACCAGGACACCGTTTCTTCCGAAGCGAAAAATAGCAGGTCACGTGATCGCGAGCTTTTCCCGCACGAGCGATAAAGCACAGCTTGCGCTATGCATCGCTTGAACTTGAGCTTTCGGGTAAAATCGCGAAAGACAAACGGGGCATTTAAAAGCCTCGTACGCGAGAACCACTGGTCACGTGACCGTGAGCTTTTGTGACGTAGGAGTACAAAGAGAGCTTAACATGCGCAGGAGGTTGCATCGAGCTTTCAACACAGCGCCGAATTTGGTCTGGTCTGGAGATCCATTCGGTAACCAGGACACCGTTTCTTCCGAAGCGAAAAATAGCAGGTCACGTGATCGCGAGCTTTTCCCGCACGAGCGATAAAGCACAGCTTGCGCTATGCATCGCTTGAACTTGAGCTTTCGGGTAAAATCGCGAAAGACAAACGGGGCATTTAAAAGCCTCGTACGCGAGAACCACTGGTCACGTGACCGTGAGCTTTTGTGACGTAGGAGTACAAAGAGAGCTTAACATGCGCAGGAGGTTGCATCGAGCTTTCAACACAGCGCCGAATTTGGTCTGGTCTGGAGATCCATTCGGTAACCAGGACACCGTTTCTTCCGAAGCGAAAAATAGCAGGTCACGTGATCGCGAGCTTTTCCCGCACGAGCGATAAAGCACAGCTTGCGCTATGCATCGCTTGAACTTGAGCTTTCTCCGACTTCTGCGTCTGCGAAAAATCGCGAAAGACAAACGGGGCATTTAAAAGCCTCGTACGGGAGAACCACTGGTCACGTGACCGCGAGCTTTTATGACGTAGGAGTACAAAGAGAGCTTAACATGCGTAGGTGGTTAAATCGAGCTTTCAACACAGCGCGGAATTTGGTCTGGTCTGGAGATCCATTCGGCAACCAGGAGACGGTTTCTGCGGAAGCAAAAAATGACAGGTCACGTGATCGCGAGCTTCTCTTGCGTGGGCGATAAAGCTCAGCTTGCTCTATGCATCTGGTGAATTTGGGCTTTCTACGACCTCTGCATCAGCGTAAAATCGCAAAAGACTAACAGGGCATTTAAAAGCCTCGTACGCGAGAACCACTGGTCACGTGACCGTGAGCTTTTGTAACGTAGGAGTCCGAAGGGAGCCTAACATGCGTAGGTGACTAAATCGAGCTTTCGACGCAGGAAGAATTTCGGACGGCGATGGAGGTCCATTCGGTAACCAGGACACGATTTCTTCCGAAGCGAAAAATAGCAGGTCACGTGATCGCGAGCTTTTCCCGCGCGGGCGATAAAACACAGCTTGCGCTATGCATCGCTTGAACTTGAGCTTTCTACGACTTCTGCATCTGCGTAAAATCGCGAAAAACAGACGGGTCATTAAAAAGCCTCGTACACGAGAACCACTGGTCACGTGACCGCCAGCTTTCGTGACGTAGGAGTACAAAGAGAGCTTAACATGCGCAGGAGGTTACATCGAGCCTTCAACACAGCGCGAAATTTGGTCTGCTCTGGAGATCCATTCGGCAACCAGGAGACCGTTTCTGCGGAAGCAAAAAATGACAGGTCACGTGATCGCGAGCTTCACTTGCGTGGGCGATAAAGCCCTGCTAGCACTATGCATCGCTTGAACTTGAGCTTTCTACGACTTCTGCATCTGCGTAAAATCGCGAAAAACA
>NW_016940780.1:0-211 GCF_001483705.2 Eufriesea mexicana | reverse complement strand
CAGGCCCATCCTAACCAAATATATCATAACCTAACGCAACCTATCTCAACGTATCCAGCCTCGGCAACTACTGCTCTCCACCACAGAGCCAGTCAGAATATACCAGAGCAGAGTAGAGGTAAGAAATACGCCGCATTGCCGTGTAAATCACAAAAGTCAAAGATGCCCTAACCTGATCTGACCTAACCTAACCCAACCAAACGTAGCCTAT
>NW_016940779.1:0-998 GCF_001483705.2 Eufriesea mexicana | reverse complement strand
CTATAGAATCTGGCTGGGAGATTCAATTTTATTGACATTGTCGTCAAATATCGAGGTGAGCTACCTTTTTTGCATAAAGAAGGAGCAAAGACACTATCGGCGTGCTATAGCCATTGCAATGCTATAGAATCATGCTGGAAAATATAATTATATAGACAATTTCGACTAATATCGGGGTGAGCTAACATTCTTGCATAAATAAGGAGGAAAGATGCTATTGGCGCGCTATGGCCATTGTAGCGCAAAAGGATCTGGCTGGAAAATCCAATTTTATTGACATTTTCGAATGGTGTCGTGGTGAGCTAACTTTCATGCATAAATAAGGAGGAAAGATTCTATTGGCGTGCTATAGCCGTTGCAATGCTATAGAATCTGGCTGGAAGATCCAATTTTATTGACATTGTCGTCTAATATCGGGGTGAACTAACCTTTTTTCATAAATAGCGAGGAAAGGTTCTATTGACGTGCTATTGCCATTGCAATGCTATAGTATCGCGTTGGATAATTAAATTTCATTGACACTTTCGACTAATATCGTACTGAGCTGCTTTCTTACATAAAGAAGGCGGAAGATTATATTGGCGTGCTATAGCCGTTGCAATGCTATAGAATCTGCATGGAAAATTATATTTTATTGTCATTTTCGGCTAATATAGCGGTGAGCATACCTCCTTGCATATATGAGGAGGACGGATACTTTTGGCGTGCTATGGCCATTGCAGTGCTATGTAATCTGGCTGGAAGATCCAATTTTAATGACATTATCGTCAAATATCGGGGCGAGCTAAATTTTTTGCATAAATAAGGAGGAAAGATACTATTGAAGTGCTGTAGCCATTGCAGTGATATATTATCTGGATGGAGAATCCAATTTTATTAACATTTTCAGCTAATATCGTGGTGAGCTATCTTTCTTGCATAAATAACGAGGAAAAATTCTATTGGCGTGCTGTAGCCATTGCAATGCTATAGAATCTGCATGGAAAATTCAGTTTTAT
>NW_016940778.1:0-1026 GCF_001483705.2 Eufriesea mexicana | reverse complement strand
ACTATCGTGACCTAACACAGCATGGCCAAACATGGTATAACATAACCTAACATGCGGCGAGGATTTCTGCTGACCTCCCGAGGGGCAAGCAGTTTATAGTATGGAACGTAGAGCGCAAAAATCATCCGAAATGCTGTATACAGCTTAAAAAGTCACAGCTACCATGTCCTATCGTAACCAAACTTAACATAAGCAAACGCAACATGAATCAGACTAACGTAGCGAGACTGTTACTGCTGGCATCCCCATAGCCGAGCAAAGTACACTAGTGCACAGCAGAGAGCATAAATCCACCGAATAGCAGTGTATGGCACAAAAGTCAGAGCCACCCTGACCATACTCGACCAAACGTAACACAACCAAGCGTAACATAACTCTCAACCAAACCTGCCACGACCGCTATTGCTGCCCTCCCCAGAGACAGGCAGTTGCTAGTAGAGTAATGCTATGCGCAGGTATCGACCGAATAGTAGTGTACGGCACAATACGGCACAATGTTCAAAGTTACACTAACCAAACGTATCCGAACCTAGCCAAGCCGTGCGTAACGTTGCTCAACCTTGCGTGCCTAAGCCACCATTGCTGGCCTCCCCAGAGCAAAGCAAAACATACTAGAGCACAGTAGTGCGCAGAAATTCAACGTATATCAGTGTATAGCAAAAGGTCGAAGCTATCTTGCCCTTACCTAACCAATCGTAACATAACCGAACGTTGCTGAACTCAACCTATCCTGCTGAGGCCACTAATGCTTGCATCCCGAGCCAAGCAGAATATACTAGAGCACAGTAGAGCACAGTAGTCCGCCTCATTGGAGTGAAAAGCTCTACACTGCTCTACCCTGCTCTGCTCGACTCTCGGGGGGCTGATGTAATGGTCGCCGCACGTTAGGTTGAGACAGGTTACGTTCGGATACATTAGATTACGTTGAGTTGGGTTAGTTGTGGCTTTTGCGCTGAACACTTTTATTCTATGGATTTCTGCGCTCATCTCTGCGCCATCGCAATCTGCTTGTTTCTGCGGACGCCA
>NW_016940777.1:0-690 GCF_001483705.2 Eufriesea mexicana | reverse complement strand
ATTTCTCACAATTACTCTATCACAGGACTTCTCACTGTTATAACTCAATTGCAACTAACGTATTCGAAATCACTCACTTTTTTTTCTTTCTTCTTCATACATTGCATTGACACACGCAATTCACACACATCTCAATCATTACACGCATACTCATTTATCATAATAACCTGAATTCATTACATATTGGAATCCCTTGTTCCACTCGTCCCAACACATATATACTTAGAAATCTATGTAACCACTACCACACATGTACCTCGAATGGATCGTCATCGATTTTTATTTATTTAGAAAAAAGTGTAAGATATTGTCTCTGAAAATATATTTTAGAATCATCAAAGTGGGTGAGGTGTACCTGACTTCCAATGATTACCACTGAACGTAGCATCTTAAAACAATTTTTATTTATACAGTTCCATACAATACACGTGTTTTAATTCTCCGTTCTGCTTCTATGACTAGTCAAACATTACCCGTGTCCACATGATCCACAGAAAGTCCATATACTATGTCGAGGTGAAAAGAAGGCTGGGAGGTGGAGTACAGATTATGTGAGAATCCTCTTGTAAGGTTGTACTTGAGAGATTTGGATGTGATAAAAAGTATTTTTTATAATAACAATTGAATATATATATATATTACAATGAACTCAACAGTGCAGGCAAAAATTAATATTTTTCTCTCCTAACT
>NW_016940776.1:0-923 GCF_001483705.2 Eufriesea mexicana | reverse complement strand
CTGAATGAATACAAAGGAAAGATACCATTGTCTTGCTGTAGCCCTTGCATTGCAGAAGAATCTGCCCGGAATGCACATTATCGACTAATATGTTGGTGCGCAAGCTTTTCGGCATAAATAAGGAGGAAAGATTCTATTGGTTTGTTATAGCCATTGCATTGCAATAGAATCTGACTGCAAAGTTCAATTCTATTAACATTTTCGACAAATATTGTGGTGTGCAAGATTTCTGCGTAAATAACGCGGTAAGATTGGTTTGCTATGGCCATTGCATTGCAACAGAATCTGTCAGAAAAGATCAATTCTATCGTCATTTTCGACTAATATCTTGTTGAGCAAGCTTTTGTGCTCGAATAAGGGGGGCAGATTCCATTGGTTTGCTGTAGACATTGCATTGCGTTAGATAATGCCCGGAAAACTCAATCTTTTTGACATCTTCGTCTAATATTGCGATGTGCGGTTTTTTGCACAAGTAAGGGGGCAAGATTCCATTGGTTTGCGGTAGACATTGCATTGCATTAGATACTGCCCGGAAAATTCAATTCTATCGACATTTTCGACTAATATTGATGTAAGCAGTCTCTTCTGCGTAAACAACGAGGTAAGATTCCATTGGGTTGCTGTAGCCATTGCATTGCAATAGAATCTGAATGAAAAGTCCAATTTTATTGACATTTTCGTCCAATATTGTGGAGAGCAAGGCTTTCTGCTTAAATACGAAGGAAAGATTCTATTGCGTTGCTATAGCCAGTGCATTGCTTTCGAATCTGACTGAAAAGTTCTATTTTAATGACATTCTCGACCACTACCGAGTTGAGGTAACTTTTCTGCACAAATAAGGCGGGAAGATTCCATTTGTATGTAGTAGACAATGCATTGCATTAGATACAGTCCGGAAAACTCAATCTTATTGACATTTCCGT
>NW_016940775.1:371-618 GCF_001483705.2 Eufriesea mexicana | reverse complement strand
AATATCGTGGTGAGCTAACTTCCTCCCCTATGTAAGGAGGAAGGATCCTTCTGGAGTGCTATATCCATTGCAATGCAGTAGAATCCGGTTGCAAAGATCAATTTTATTGACATTTTCGACTAATATCATGGTGAGCTAACTTCCTTGCATAAGTAAGGAGAAAGGATCCATTTGGCGAACTATAGCCATTGCAATGATATAGAATGTGTCTGGCAGATTCAATTTTATTTACATTTTCGGCTAATAA
>NW_016940775.1:0-336 GCF_001483705.2 Eufriesea mexicana | reverse complement strand
CGGAAAGATTCTATTGGCGTGTTATTGCCATTGCAATGCCAGAGAATCTGGTTGGAAAAATCAATTTTATTGACATTTTCGACTAATAACGTGGTGTGTTAACTTTCTCGCATATATAAGGAGGATTGATTCTAATGGCGTGCTGCAGGCATTACAATGCAATAGAATCTTCCTGGAAAATTCAATTTTATTGACATTTTCGACTAATTGCGTGGTGAGCTATCTTCCTTGCATAGGTAAGCAGGAAGGATCCGTTTGGAGTGCTACATCCACTGCAATGCTGCAGAATCTGGCTGGAAAATTCAATTTTATTGACATTTTCGACTAATACCGTGG
>NW_016940774.1:0-682 GCF_001483705.2 Eufriesea mexicana | reverse complement strand
TGGATGTATGGAAAGATGGATGTATGGATGGATATATGTATGAATGAATGGTTGTGTGGATGGTTGGATGTATAGCTGGATTGAGGTATGGATGGACGGATGTACGTATGTATGAATGGATGGATGTATCTACGTTCGGATGTATGGATTTATGGATGTAAGGTTGTGTGGGCGCATGGATGTATGGATGGATGTATGTGTGAATGGCAGGATATATGGATAGATGGATGCATTGGTGTACAGGTGCTTGGATGCATGAATCTATGGTTGTACGGATGTATGTATGTATGGATATATGGATGGATGGATGTATCGAATGATAGACGTAAGAATGGAAGGATGTATGGATGTGAGGATCCGTGGATGTATGGATGTATGGATGGATGGATGTATGGATGGATAGATGATGTATGGATCGATGGGTGTATGGATGGGTGCTCGTATGGATGGATGGATGTATGGTTCGATGGATGTATGGATAGGTGGATGTATGGATGGGTGGATGTATGGATGGATGCATGTATGGAAAGATGGTTGTATGGATGGATGTATGTATGGATGAAAGGTTGTTTGGATTGATGGGTGCATGGATGGATAGGGGTATGGATGGACGGATGTGCGGAAGTATGGATGTATGGATGTATGGCTGCATGCATGTTCGGATCTATGGATGGATGATTAT
>NW_016940773.1:0-517 GCF_001483705.2 Eufriesea mexicana | reverse complement strand
TGTATATGTATGACTTTTGTGCTGTACACTGCAATGCGGTGGATTTTTGCCCTCCGCTGTGCTCTAGTACATTCTGCTTGGACACGGGGGGCCAGCAAGTGTGCTTTTGGCACGTTAGGTTGGGATATGCTACGTTTGGATGTGTTACGTTTGGTGAGGTTAGGATAGGGTAGCTTAGACTTTTGTACCGTACGCTGCTAGTCGGTGGATTTCTGCGCTCTACTGTGCTCTAGTACGTTCTGCTTGGCTCTGGGGATGCCAGTAATTGTGGCCGCGGCGTGCTAGGTAGAGTTATGTTACGTTTGGTTAGCTTACGTTGGGATGGGTAATGTCTAGATAGCTTTCATTTTTCAGCTATACAATGCGATTCAATGGATTTCTGCTACCTACTCCCCTCTAATATGTTCCTCCTGGCCCTGGGGAGGCCAGCTATGGTAGTCGCAGCACGTCAGTGTGTGTTAGGCTACGTTTGGTTTTGTTAGGTTTTGCTGGGTTAAGCTGGGATACCTATGACTTT
>NW_016940772.1:0-504 GCF_001483705.2 Eufriesea mexicana | reverse complement strand
ATTATTTATGCAGAAAAGATTGCTCACAACGATATAAGTCGAGAATGTCAATGAGATTGCTTTCTCCAGGCAGTTGCTAATTCAATATATTCAATACAATTTCCGCAGCAAACCAATGGAATCTTCCCACCTTGTTTGTGCAGAAAAGTTTGCTCAAAAGGATATTAGTCGAAAATGTCTATGAAATTGAACATTTCTATCAGATTATATTGCAATGCAATGCCTACAGCATACCAATGGTATCCTTTCACCTTATTTACACAGAAAAGTATGCTCACCACGATAGAGGCCGAAAATGTCAATAAAATTGAACTTTTTAGTCAGATTCTATTGCAATGCAATGGCTATAGCAGCCCAATGGAATCTTTCCTCCTTATTTACGCAGAAAGGTTTGCTCGCTGCAATAATAGACAGAAATGTCAATAAAATTGAACTTTTTAGTCAGATTCTATTGCAATGCAATGGCTATAGCATACCATTAGAATCTTTCCTCCTTATTCATGC
>NW_016940771.1:0-257 GCF_001483705.2 Eufriesea mexicana | reverse complement strand
AGGTCAGGTCATGTCAGGTCAGGTCATGTCAGGTCAGTACAGGTCGGGTCATGTCAGGTGAGCCCGGTTAAATTCAGGACAGGTCAGGTCAGGTCAGGACAGAAGCTGTCAGTTCAAGTCATTTCAGGTCAGGCCAGGTCAGGCCAGATCATATATGGTCAGGACAGGTCAGGTCAGGTCAGGTCAGGTTAGGGCAGTTCAGGTCAAGTCAGGTTAGATCAAGTCAGGTCAGGTCAGGTCAGGTGAGCCCAGGTCAT
>NW_016940770.1:0-260 GCF_001483705.2 Eufriesea mexicana | reverse complement strand
GAAATTATTTAATATATTAATATAGAAATTTAGAAAGTAAATATTGTATATAGGTTAAATTTTGAAAAACAGATATACAATCCATGGAAGTATTATTAAATGATACTTATTACTTTTCCTTTAGTGGCTGGCTTTTGCATATAAATATTACTCATGTTTGTAAGTCTCCTATAATAAAAAAAATCCTTTGTCAGTTTTATTTCATATTAAATCTTTAGTCATTTATAAATCAGTCAACCAAATGGTTCTTTGCTCGAATA
>NW_016940769.1:0-1634 GCF_001483705.2 Eufriesea mexicana | reverse complement strand
CAGGGGTATGCGTCGTTGCAGTGTAATACAAAGAAGTCAAAGATATCCTAACACAACGTTACCAAACCTAAGCCATAGGAACGAAGCCCAACACAACATAACGTGTCGAGACCACAGTTGCTGACTTTCCCAGAGCCAAGCTGAAGGTATCAGAGCACAGTATATCGCAGGAACCGACCAAATAGCAGTGCATAGCGCAATAGTCAAAGCTAACATCCCCTAGCCTAACCAATTGCAACATACCCAAGCGCAAGCTACCACAACGTAACGTGCAGCGACCGCTATTGCTGGCCTCCTCAGAGCCAAGCGGAATATGCTGGAGCAAAATAGAGAGTAGAAATCGAACGCACTGCAGTGGATGGCGCAATCGTCAGATGTATCCTGACCAAACCAAACCCAATCAAAACTAACAAAGCGTAACACAACCCAACCTAACGTGCCGCGACCACTATTACTGGCGTTCCAAGAGAGAAGCGGAATATGATACAGCACAGTAGAGCACAGATGACCATATAATATCACTGCTGAGCACAGCAGTCATCGGTAGCCTTACCTAACACAACCAAAGCTAACCTTATCAAACGTGATCCAACTGAAGCTAACGTGCCGCGACCAGTATTGCTGACCTCCACAGAGTCATGTAGAACGCATTAGAGTAGGGTAGAGCGCAGAAATCCATAGAATCACAGTATATAGCTGAAGAGTGGAAGCTATCCAAACCTGACCAAAGCTGAGCTAACTAAACGAAACATACCCTACCACAACCTAATATGCCGAGAGCACTATTACTGGCTTCCCCAGAGCCAATCAAAGCATACTAGAGCAAAGAAGATTGCAGAAATACACCGCATAGCACTGCACAGCACAACAGTCAAAGACACCCTAACCCGCCCCAAACACACCTAGCCTAGCCAAATGTAACTTAACTTTACCTAACTCGTCATGGTCACTATCTTTCATATTATATTGTATTTCTGACCACGCCAGAGCAAAGCAGGGCATATTATATCACAGTAGAGCGCAGAAATCCGCCGCATAGCAGAATGAAGCGCAAAGGTCAAAGCCATCCCATCCTACCCTAACCTCACATAACTTAACCAAACGTAATGTAACCAAACGCAACCAAATCCAACTAAACCTGCCTAGACCACTATTGCTGGCCTTCCCGTTTTCAAGCAAAGGATATTAGGGGATGGTACAGCGCAGACGTCCAAAGGATGGCAATGTACAGCACAAAAACTGAAGCCATTATAACCAAACATAGCCCAACATGGCCTAACAAAACGTAACATAACCGAAACCATAGTGCCATGACCACTATTGCTGGCCACCTCAGAGACGTGCTACGAGGAGTGGAGCAATGTTTTACGCAGGAACCTACCAAATAGCACTGTATGGCACAAAAATAAACGATATCCTATCCCAAACTAGCCAAACGTAACATACCAGTATGGAACCGAATCCAGACAAAGGTGCCTAGACAACTATTGCTGGCTACCCCATCGCCAAGCAGAACATCTTAAAGGAGAGTAGAGCTCAGAATTCCAAAGGTTGGCAATGTATGGCAGAAGAGCCGAAGCCATCCTAACCTAAACCAGGCTGGCCTATCCTCACCAAACGTAACCTAACTCAAC
>NW_016940768.1:0-223 GCF_001483705.2 Eufriesea mexicana | reverse complement strand
TTGGGTTATGTTACGTCCGGTCACGTTACGATTCGTTACGTTTGAATGAAATAGGTTTGACTTTCTTGCGTTAGACTACTATTCGGATTTCTGCGACCTACTGTGGACTAGTATGCTGTGCTTGTCTCTCTGGAGGTCAGCAGTAGTGGTGTTGGCTAATTAGGTGGTGTGAGGCTACGTTTGGTTGGGTCATGTTATTAGGGTTAGCCCTGGATAGCATTGG
>NW_016940767.1:0-1033 GCF_001483705.2 Eufriesea mexicana | reverse complement strand
GTCATATTCAGTTCTGCTTGGACAGAGTGCCTCCGACCTTCGTGCTGTACACTATTATCCGGCAGTTTCCTCTGGTGTACTGCACTTTGCTGCATTCTCCTTGGCTTTGTGGAGTCCGGCAGCTGTGGTCGCTGCACGCTAGATTGAGATATGCTACGTTTTGTTAGGTTAGGTTCGGGTAGGTTTCGTTAGGGTATCTACGGCTTTTGGGCTATTCTCTGCAATGCGGAGGATTTCTGCGCACTAGGGCGCAACAGTACATTCTGCTTGTGTCTGTGGGTGCCAGCGTAGTGGTCTCGTCATGTTAGGTTGAGTTAGGTTACGTTCGGATAAGCTTCGTTTGGCTAGGTTGGGACAAGCTACTTTGACTTTTATGATATGCACTGCTATTCCGTGGATTTCTGCGCTCTATTGTGCTCTATTATGATCTGCTTTGCACCGGGGTGACCAGTTACAGTGGTCTCGGCACGTTAGGTTCAGTTACGTTACGTTTCGTTTGGTTACGTTGGGATTGCTTTCTTAGGGTATCTTCGGATTTTATGCTATACACTGCAAAGCGGTGAACTTCTAAGCTCTGCTGCGCTGTAGTATATTCTGCTTGGAGCTCGGATGGCCAGCAACAGTTGCTTCGGCTGGTTAGCTTGAGTTAGGCTACGTTTCGTTATGTTACGTTTGGTGACGTTAGAATAGGAGAGTTTATTTAGGCGTTTGTGCTGTACACTGCTGTCCGCGGATACCTGAGCTCTACTGAGTTCCAATATATGACGCTTGGCCTAGGCGAAGCCATCAATAATGTTCTCGGCACGTTGGGTTCAGTTATGTGACGTTTGGTTAGGTTAGGTTACGTCAAGCTCGGTCTGGTTATATTCGACTTTCGTGCTGTATTCTCCTATTCGGAGAATTTCTGCGCTCGACTGAGTTATACTATACTCTGATTGGTCCTGTGAATGCCAGCAATAGTGGTCGCGGCACGGAATGTCGTGTTAGGCTACGTTTCATTACGTTATGTTAGGTTAAGTTTGGTTATGGTGGC
>NW_016940766.1:0-311 GCF_001483705.2 Eufriesea mexicana | reverse complement strand
ATCTTTCCTCCTTATATATGCAAGAAAGTTAGCTCACAATGATGTTAGTCGAAAATGTCAATGAATTTGAATTTTCCAAACACATTCTATATCAATGCAATGGCTATAGCACGGCAATAGAATATTTCCACCTTATTTATGCCACAAATATAGCTCACCACAATATTAGCCGGAAATGTCAACAAAATTGAACGTTCCAGCCAGATTCTATGGCACTGCGACGGCTATAGCACGCCAAGTGTATCTTACCCCTTATTTATGCAATAAAGTTAGCACACCACAATATTAGTCGAAAATGTGAACAAGATTGT
>NW_016940765.1:0-233 GCF_001483705.2 Eufriesea mexicana | reverse complement strand
CACGTGCTCAAAGCTCGCACTCCTAGCATAACTAGGAAGCTTGCAGCAGCATCAAAAGTAACTTGAAATTTACACATACTTAGTCCCACTTTGAAACGCCGTAAAATCCGAACCACGTGACCTACACCCACGCAATTTTAACACATGACAGGTACGTACCTTGGGTTTGATTTGATTCATGCCGCAGTCGATTCGGCTGCCATCGGAAAATTTAGACCTTTTCCATTACGTCT
>NW_016940764.1:0-1163 GCF_001483705.2 Eufriesea mexicana | reverse complement strand
AGTTTGGTTAGGACAGCTTTATCTTTCGTGCTGTACACCGGTATTGGGTGGATTTCTGCGCTCCTCTGTGCTTTAGTATGCCCTGCATGCACCTGGGGAGGGCAGCAATATCTGTCTCGGCACAGTGGGTATGTTGAGGCTATGTTTGGCTATGCTCCGCTTGTTTGGGTTAGGTATGGGTTGCTTAGACTTTTCCGATATACACTGCGATTGTATGGATTTCTTGTACACCGGTATTGGGTGGATTTCTGCGCTCTTCTGTGCTTTAGTATGCCCTGCTTGCACCTGGGGATGGCAGCAATATCTGTCTCGGCACAGTGGGTATGGTGAGGCTATGTTTGGCTATGCTCCGCTTGTTTTGGTTAGGTATGGGTAGCTTAGACTTTTCTGATATACACTGCGATTGTATGGATTTCAGCACTCTACTCACCACTATTGTGTTCCGCTAGACTCTGGGGAGGCCAGAAATAGTGGTCGCGGCACGTTACTTTGTGCTAGTCTACGTTTGGCTATGTTACGTTTGGCTAAGTTAGGAGAGGATAGCTATGGCTCTAGCGTTATTGTCTGGTATTAGGAGGATTTCTGCGCCATACTGAGCTCTAATATTTGCAGCTTGGCTCTGGCATTGCCAAAAATAGTTGTCTCGTCGCGTTATGATGTGTCAGGTTAGGTTAGGTTAGGCCGTGTTGGGGTGCTAAGTTTGGTCTGGGTAGGTCCAACTCTTGTACAGTACACTGCTATTCGGTGGATTCGTGAGCTCTACTGCGCTCTAGTATGTCCTGCTTGGCTCTGGGGAGGGCAAAAATAGCTGTCTTGGCACGTTTGGTTAAGGCGGGCTATGATGGTTATGTTTCCCTTCTTTGGGTTAGGCTTGGGTAGCTTTGACTTTTCTGATATACCCAGCGGTCCTATGGTCTCTGCTCTCTACTCTCCTCTAATGTGTTCTAAATGGCTGTGTGGTAGCCAGCATTAGAGGTCGAGTCACGTTAGATTTAGATGGGTTACGTTTCGATATGTTTTGGTTGGTTAGGTTAGGAGAGGTTAACTTCAGCTTTAGTGCTATAGTATGCTATTAGGTGGATTTCTGCACCATACAGCGGTTTAATATTTTCAGCTTGGATTCGGGAAGGCCGCATTAGTGGTCTCGCACGTTATGTTGTTTC
>NW_016940763.1:0-701 GCF_001483705.2 Eufriesea mexicana | reverse complement strand
ATGGTCTCGTCATGGTTGCTTGAGTTATGATACGTTCGGTTGTGTTACGTTTGGCTTGGCTACTATAAGCTATTCTCGCCTTTGTGCTATACACTGCATTTCGGTGGATTTCTGTCGTCTACATTGCTATAGTATACCCTGCGCGGCTCTGTGGAGGCGAGCGATAGCGACCGCGGCACGCTAGCTTCAGTTGGGTTAAGTTTGGTCACTTTATGTTAGGTTAAGCTTGTGCTTGAATGCTTTTACTTTCGTGCTATACACTGTCATTCCGTGGATTTCTGCTCTCGACTCCGCTCTACTCTATTCTGTTTGACTCTGGCGAGGCCAACAATAGTCGCGTCACGTTATGTTGTGCTAGGCTACGTATCGTTAGGCAAGGTTACGTTATATTTTGTTAGGGGACCTTCGACTTTCGTACTATACAATGTTCGTCGGTGGATTTCTGTGTTCTACTGTGCGCTTCTACATTCTGCTTGGCTATGGGGAAGCCAGGAGCAGTGATCGCTGCTCGTTACGTTCAGATATGCTATGTTTGGTTAGGTCAGTCTATGTCAGGTTGGCTTAGGTTATCTGTGGCCATTGTACTGTTCGCAGCAATGCGGTGGATTTCTGCGCTCTCCTATGCCCTTGTGAATTCTGTTTGTCTCTGTGGATGTTGGCAATAGTGGTCTGGTCATGTCAGGCTGAGTTATGCTTCGGTT
>NW_016940762.1:0-652 GCF_001483705.2 Eufriesea mexicana | reverse complement strand
TTGCGATGCCTGCAGCACGCCAACAGAATCTTTCCTCCTTATTTATGCAAGCAAGTTAACTTAACACAATATTAGTCGAAAATGTCAGCAAAATTGAACTTTCGAGCCAGATTCTCTAGCATTGCGACGGCTATATCACGCCAATTGAATCTTTCCCCTTCATGTATGCAATAAAGTTAGGTCACCGCGATATTAGTCGGAAAAGTCGTTAAAATTGAATTTACCAGGAAGATTCTGTAGCTTTGCCTTGCCCATAGCACGCCAGTAGATTCTTTCCACCTTATATATGCAAGAAAGTAAGCCCACAACGATGTTAGTCGAAAATGTCAATAAATTTGAATTTTCCAAACACATTCTATATCAATGCAATGGCTATAGCAGGCCAATAGTATCTTTCATCCTCATTTATGCAAGAGAGTAAGCTCTGCTCACCACAATATTAGTCGAAAATGTCAATAAAATTGAACTTTCCAGCCAGATTCTATAGCATTGCGACGGTTATTGCAAGTGAATTGAATCTTTCCTCCTTATATACGCATGAAAGTTAGCTCACCACGATGTTAGTCTAAAATGTCAATAAATTAGAATTTTCCAAATACATTCTATATCAATGCAATGGCTATAGCACGCCACTAGAATCTACCCCCTTATT
>NW_016940761.1:427-1820 GCF_001483705.2 Eufriesea mexicana | reverse complement strand
CGCTATATCCATTTCAGTGCTATAGAATTTGGCTTGATAATTCAATTTTATTGATATTTGCGAATAATGTCGTGGTGAGCTAGCTTTCTTGTGTGAATATGAACGAAACATTCTATTGGTGAGAAATAGCCATTGCAATGCTATAGAATCTGTCTGGAAAATTCAATTTTATAGTTATTTTCGTCTAATATCGTGGCGAGCTAAGTTTCTTGGATAAATAAGGAGGAAAGATTCTATTGGCGTGCTATAGCCAATGCGGTGCTATAGAATCTGGCTGGAGAATAGAATTTTATTGACATATTCGGTCAATATCGTGGTGAGCTTCCTTTCTTGCATAAATAAGGAGGAAGGATTCTATGGGCGTGCTATAGCCATTGCAATGCTATACAATCTGCTTCGAAAATTCAATTTCATTGTCATTTTCGACTAATATCGTGGTGGGCTAACTTTCTTGAATAAATAAGGAGGTAAGATTCTATTGGCGAACTATAGCCATTGCAATTCTATAGAATTTGTCTGGATAATTCAATTTCATTGACATTTTCGTCTAACATCGTGGTGAGCAAACTTTCTTCGACAAATAAGGAGGAAAGATTCTATTGGCACCCTGTAGCCATTGCAATGCTATAGAATCTGCCTCGAAAATTCAATTTTATGGACATTTTCGACTAATATCGTGGTGAGGTAGCTTTCTTGCATAAACAAGGCGGAAGGATTCCATTTGCTCGCCATAGCTATTGCAATGCTATAGAATCTGGGTCGAAAATCCTACTTCATTGACATTTTCAACTAATATCGGGGTGTGCTAACTTTCTTGCTTAAATAAGGAGGAAAGATTGTATTGGCGTGCTTTAGCTATTGCAATGCTATAGAATCTGGCTCGAAAACTGAATATCATTGGCATTCCCGACTAACACCGTGGTGGTCTAACTTTCTTGCATAAATTAGGAAGTAAGATTCTATTGGCGTGCTTTAGCCATTGCAATTCTATAGATTCTGTCTGGAAAATTCAATTTTATTAACATTTTCGACTAATATCGTGGTTAGCTTTCTTTCTTGGATAAATAAGGAGGAAAGATTCTATTGGCGTGCTATAGCCAATGCGGTGCTATTGAATCTGGCTGGAGAATACAATTTTATTGACATTTTCGGTCAATATCGTGATGAACTTCCTTTCTTGCATAAATAAGGAGGAAGGAATCTATTGGCCTGCTATAGCCATTGCAATGCTATACAATCTGCTTCGAAAATTCAATTTCATTGTCATTTTCGACTAATATCGCGGTGGGCTGACTTCCTTGAATATATAAGGAGGTAAGATTCTATTGGCGTGCTATAGCCATTGCAATTCTATAGAATCTGTCTGGATAATTCACTTTTATTAACATTTTCG
>NW_016940761.1:0-288 GCF_001483705.2 Eufriesea mexicana | reverse complement strand
TTCGTGAGCTTACTTTCTTGCATAAATAAGTAGGAAAGATTCTATTGGCACCCTATAGATATTGCAATGCTATAGAATCTGTCTGGATAATACAATTTTATTAACATTTTCGACTAATATCGTGCAGAGCTATCTATCCTGGATAAACAAGGAGGAAGGATCTTATTGGCGTGCTATAGCCATTGCAATGCTACAGAATCTGTCTGAAAAATTCAATTTTATTGGCATTTTCAACTAATATCGTGTTGAGCTGACATTCTTGCATAAATAAGGAGGAAAGATTCTATT
>NW_016940760.1:0-241 GCF_001483705.2 Eufriesea mexicana | reverse complement strand
ATATATTGATGAACTGAAGGGGCAGGAATCCTCCTAGTAGCAGACTACAGCACTGATGACGAAACCATCCTCCCATAACCTAACCAATCGTGACATAATCGAACGTAACATGACTTAACGAAACGTGTCGCGAGCACCATTGCTGGCATCCCCAGAGCCAGGCAGAACATATTAGCGGAGAGTAGAACGCAGAAATCCACAGTATTGCAGTGTATATCAGTAGAGTCAAAGCTAACCAAAC
>NW_016940759.1:0-359 GCF_001483705.2 Eufriesea mexicana | reverse complement strand
TCAACGTAACTTTCCGAGACCACCGTTGCTGGCCACCCCTGATCCGAGTAGAATATACAAGAGAACAGCAGAACGCAGAAATCCACCGCATTGCAGATCACAGCACAATGGTCAGACATACACTGACATAACCTGGCCTTACCTGACACACCCAAACGGAGTGTAACTATGCATGTGCTGACGACACCAATATTTGTGGCCTACCCAGAGGCAAGCAGAGCATTTTAGTGCACATTAGAGCTCAGAAATGTACCGAATAGCAGTGAGAAGCGCAAAAGACAAAGTAGCCTATCCTGCCCCGACCGAACGTAATACAGCCAATCGTCGCCTAACTCAACCTAACATGAGGAGACCACTAT
>NW_016940758.1:0-534 GCF_001483705.2 Eufriesea mexicana | reverse complement strand
CCCTGCTGTTGGCTGTACTCAGTACTGTTTCGTCAATTGTTAATGTCACGGGCGGTAATAGACCTGTTGCTTCTCATTTGAAATTGCTGTATGTTTAAGATCATCAGTGAGGAGACTAGTACAACGGATACAGTCCTCTGCTGGTAGATGTACTCAGTAGCGTCCTGCCGATTGTAAATATCCCTAGCATTAGTACATCAAGTAACTGACTACTCTAGAATTGCTGTGGAGTTAAACACATGAGTCAGCAAGTTAATCCAACAGTTACAACGCGGTGACAATGAATGTGCTCAATAATGTATTACCTATTGCTAAAATCTCCAGCAATGACTCAAGCATCAATTGTTCATTCCAGAAATGTAATGGAGGTCTGATGCTCAGTTGATGGACTATCCAATTGCTACAAAATTGAATAAATGGCTATACTCAGTCCTGCATCTTTCTATATCTATATCTCTAGCGCTAATTGATGAATACACTGGTCTTTCTACGATTGCTGTACACAGTGATGTGTTTTCAGATTCCAGTATCCTT
>NW_016940757.1:0-488 GCF_001483705.2 Eufriesea mexicana | reverse complement strand
GCCTAATATAACCAAGCGTACCATCCCTCAACGTAACGTGCCGCGGTCACTGCTCCTGGCCTCCACATAGCTCGGCAGAAAGTAGCACAGCACGGTTGATTACAGAAATCCACCGAATAACAGGGTAGAGCACGAAAGTGAAAGCTTTCCTGCCAAACATTGCACAACCTAACTTAACCAAACGTAGCATGACTCAACGTAACGTACCACGATTACCATTGCTCGCCTCCCCAGACTCGAGCAGAGTATAGTAGAGCAGTGTAGAGCTCAGAAATCCGCCGAAAAGCATTTTGCAAAGCACGGAAGTCAATGTAGCCTACCCTAACCTAGCCAAACGTGACATACCCAAACTTAGCCTAGATCAACCTAACATGGCGAGGCCACTACTGCTGGCATCCATAAGCAGAGTGTACTAGGCACACTGTGTAGATCACAGAAGTCCGCCGAAAAGCAGTGCGAGGCACGTAAGACAAGGTAGCCTTACATGG
>NW_016940756.1:0-461 GCF_001483705.2 Eufriesea mexicana | reverse complement strand
CTCCTAACCTAACCAAACATAGCATAACGAAACGTGACATAACTCAACCTAACGCACCGCGACTACTATTGCTGGCCTCCCGAGTGCCAAGAAAAACATACTAGAGGGGAGTAAATGGCAGAAGTATACAGAATTGCAGTATATAACGCTAAAGTCAAAAGTATCCAAACATAACCCAGCCAAACGTACCCTAACCAACCATAGCCAAACTCAGCATAACGTGCCGAGACAACCATTGCTGGCCTGCCCGTATGTAAGTAAAACACACTAGAACACAGTAGAGGGCAGACGTCTACCCAATAGTAGTGTATGTCACAAAAGCCAAAGCTATCCTTTCCTAAAATAACTAATCTTAGCAAACCCGAACTTAGCATATCTCGACCTAATGCGACGCGACCACTATTGCTGGCCTCCCTAGAGCCAAGCAGAACATATTAGGGGAGTGTAGAGGGCAGAAGTAT
>NW_016940755.1:455-804 GCF_001483705.2 Eufriesea mexicana | reverse complement strand
GAGCTATCTTTTTTTGCATAAATAAGGAGGATAGATTCTATTGGCGTGCAGTAGGCATTGCAATGCTATAGACTCTTCCTGGAAAATTCAATTTTATTGACATTTTCGACGAATATCGTGGTGAGCTAACTTTCTTGCATAAATAAGGAGGGTTGATTCTATTGGCGTGCTATTCCCGTCTCAATGATATAGAATCTGGCTTGAAAATTTATTTTCATTGACATTATCCACTAATATCGTGGTGAGCTGGCTTCCTTGCATAATTAAGGAGGAAAGATACTTTTTGAGGGCTATAGAAACTGCATTGATATAGAACGAGGCTGAAAATACAATTTTGTTGACATTTTCG
>NW_016940755.1:0-383 GCF_001483705.2 Eufriesea mexicana | reverse complement strand
ATTGGAATGCTCTAGAATCTTGCTAGAAAATTCAATTTTATTGACACTTTCTACTAATATCGCGGTGAGTTAGCTTTATTGCATAAATAAGGAGGAAAGATTCAATTGGCGTGCTATAGGCATTGCATGCTGTAGAATCCTCCAGGAAAATAAAATTTTATCGACATTTTCTACTAATATCCATGTGAGTTAACTTTCGTGCGTAAATAAGCGGGAGAGATTCTATTGGCGTGCTATAGCCATTGCAATGCACTGGAATCTGGTTGGAAAATTCGATTTTATTGACATTTTCGACTAACGTCGAGGTCAGCGAACTTTCCTGCGTAAATAAGGAGGAAAGATTCAATTCACTTGCTATAGCCGTCGCAATGCTATAGAATCTG
>NW_016940754.1:0-1569 GCF_001483705.2 Eufriesea mexicana | reverse complement strand
CTAATGTGCCCTAATATGTTTAGCTTGACTTTAGGTGGGTCAGCACTGATGGCATCGGCACGTGAATTTGAGCTAGGCTACGTTTGGTCAGCTTACGTTACGTCAGTCTAGGTTAGGATATCTTTGACTTCCGTCCTTTACACTGCAATGCGGCGGACATTTGCGATATACTGTGGTCTAGTATATTCCGCTTGTCTCTGGGGACGCCAGCAATAGTGATCGCTATTGCTTTATGTAGCATATCGCGATCCAACGTACCGAGACCACCGTTGCTGGCATCCCCAGGGCCAAGCAGAATATAGTAGAGCAAAGTAGAATGCAGAAATCCACGGAACGACAGTGCTTTTGACGGAGGTTAGTGCAATCCTTACCGCAATTAACGTAACCTGAGCTAACGAAACGTAGCCGATCCGAACCAAGCGTGCCGAGACTAATATTGCTGCCCTCCCCAGAGAAAAGGAGAAAATATTAGAGCACAGTAGAGAGCAGAAATCCGCCCAATAGCAGCGTATGGCACAAAAGTCAAGGCTATCCGAACGGAACTTAGCCAATCCTAACCTAACCAAAGGTCATTTGACACAACCAGGCGTGTCACGACTGCTACTACTGGCGTCCTCAGAGACACGGGGCGGGATGTACAGAAATGTAGAGCGCAAGACACCACCGAACAGCTGTGTATAGTGCAAAATTCAAAGCTATCCTCTCCTAACCTAACCGAACGTATCGTAACCGAACGAAACCGAGTTAAAGCTAACGTGCCGAGACCTCAATTGCTGCCCTCCCCAGAACCAAGCATATCATGTTACTGGCAAGCAGAGCGCAGGAATCCACCGAATCGCTGTGTATAGCACAAATGCCAATGCTACACATTCTTAATCAGACTAAACGTAACCGACCCATCCTGACATGCCGATAACACTATTGCTGGCCTCTCAAATGCAAAGCAGAAAACATTCAGCACAGTAGAGCGCAGAAATCCACCGAATAGCAGTGCATAACACGAAAGTCATAGCCACCCTAGCAATACGTAACCTAACACGACGTATCGTGCCACGACCGCTATTGCTGGCATCCCAATATTCGAGAAGCGTATAGTAGAGCAATGAAGAGCGCAGTAATCGGTCGCAATGAAGTGTAAAGAAGAAAATGAAAAGATGCCCTAACCTGAACTGACCTAACCTAACCTGACCTAACCTAACGTAACCCAACGTAAGCTATCCAAGCATAACGTGCCTAGCCAACCATTGCTGGACTTCCCATCGCCAAGCAGAGCATATTTGGGGAGAGTAGGGCGCAGAGGTCCAGATAATGACAGTGCATGCCACGAAAGACAAGGATATTCTAACCTAACCAAAACAAATTTAACCCAAACGAACGTAACCCTACCTAACCTAACTTAACCTATCCTAACCGTGGCACAACCAAACGTGTCCTAATTCAATCTAACGTGTCGAGACCACTATTGCACGCCTCCACAGGGTCGAGCAGAAAATGTTGAAGGTGAGTAAAGCCCAGAAATCCATAGAGTGGCAGCGTATATCATAAAAGTCAAAGCTACCCTATCAGAAC
>NW_016940753.1:0-602 GCF_001483705.2 Eufriesea mexicana | reverse complement strand
TACATACGTACATACATACATCCATTCATACATACATACATCCATCCATACATACTTCCATCCGTCCATCCATACACCCATGAATCCATACATCCATCCACACATGCATCCATCCATCCCTACATCCATACAGATATACATCCACACATACATACATCCGTACATCCGTACTTTCGTACATTCATGCGTATATACATCCATACATCCATACATCCATACATCCATACATACATCTGTACACACATCCGTACATACATCCATATCCATAAATCCATTCATCCACCCATCCATAAATCCATCCAACCATAGACCCAGCCATCCATACATTCATACATCCATACATCCGTCCATCCGCACATCCATCCATCCATACGTCCACCCTTCGATACATTCATCCATTCATAAATCCACCCACCCATACGTCCATCGGTACATACACCTACCCACCCATACATGCATCCACCAATCCATCCATCCATCTTTCATGTATACATACATCAATACATCCACCAATCCGTCCATAAATCCATACACGAGTTCATCCATAAATTCGTACGTCCATTCGTCCATCCATCCATGCATCCATAGAGACATCAATACAT
>NW_016940752.1:0-245 GCF_001483705.2 Eufriesea mexicana | reverse complement strand
TGGTTTTGTTAGGTCTGGTTAGGCTTGGTCAGGATAGCTTTGACTTTTGTGCTACACACTGCTAGCCGGTGAATTCCTTCGTTCTGCTGTGGTTTAATATTCTCTGCTTTGCTCTGGGAATTCCAAAAGTATTGGCCGCGGCGGGTTAAGCTTGTTCAAGTTACGATGAGTTATGTTACGTGTGTTTGGGTTAGGTTGGTATATCTTTGACCTTCGTGCTATGCATTGCCGTCCTATTGACCTCT
>NW_016940751.1:552-834 GCF_001483705.2 Eufriesea mexicana | reverse complement strand
AGGAAGATATAATTATATTGACAGTTTCGACTAATATCGGTGTGAGCAAACTTTCTTGCATAAGTAAGGAGGCAAAATTACGTTGGCGTGATATAGCCGTTGCTGTGCTATACTATCTGGCTGGAAACTATAATTATAATCACAGTTTCGACTAATATCGGCGCGAGCAAACATTCTTGCATAAATAAGGAGGAAAGATACTATTGGCGTCCTATAGCCATTTCTATGATATATAATCTGGATTGAAAATCCAATTTTATATACATTTTCTTCTAGTATCGT
>NW_016940751.1:0-538 GCF_001483705.2 Eufriesea mexicana | reverse complement strand
TAAATAAGGAGGAAGGATTCCATTTGCGTGCTATACCCGTTGCAGTGCTATAGAATCTGGCTGGAAATTGAAATTTTTTTCACATCTTCGACAAATATCGTACTGAGCTTCTTTCTTGCATAAATAAGCAGGAAAGCTTGTTTTGGCGCCCTATGGGCTTCGCAATGCTACAGAATCTGGCTGGAAAATTCAATTTTATTGGCATTTGCGACTAATAGCGGGGTGAGCTAACATTTTTGCATAACTAAGGAGGGCAGATTCTATTGGCTTGCTATACCCACTGCAGTGATATAGAATCTGGGTGAAAAATATAATATTATTGTCATTTTCGACCAATATCGTGTTGAGCTAACGTTTTTGCATAAATAAGGAGGAAATATTATTTTGGCGTGCTGTAGCCATTGCAAAACTATAGAATCTGGCAGGAAGATTCAATTTTATTGACATTTTCGAATAATATCGTGGTGAGGAAACTTCCTTGCACAAATAAGGAGGAAAAATTCCGTTGGCGTGCTATAGCCGTTGCAGTGCCATAGTA
>NW_016940750.1:0-514 GCF_001483705.2 Eufriesea mexicana | reverse complement strand
TGCCAAACGCAGCATAACTCAGACGAACGTGCCGAGACCAATACCGCTGGCATCCCCATAGCAGAGCAGAGTGTGAGTATACTAGAGCACAGTAGATCGCAGATACCCACCGAATAGCAGTGTATAGCACAAAAGTCATAGCCATCCTGACCAAACTTAGCCAACCCTAACCTACCCACGCGTAACATGACTCAACCAAACATGCCACGGCCGATATTGCTGGACCCCAAAATGGCAAGCAGATGCTAGCAGAGCAACGCCGAGCGCAGATGTCGACCGAACAGCACTTTATAGCACCAAGGTCAAATCTACCCTAACCAAACCTAACCTAACCCAGAAGATCCAAGCGTAACATAACTCTAACTAGTGTGCCGAGGCCACTATTGCAAGTCTCCCGAGAGCAGAGCTGAGTAGAGAAGAGCATTGTAGAGCGCATGAATCCGCCGAATATCAGTGTAGTGTACAAGAGCCTAAGCTACCGTATCCTAACCAAGCCAAACGTAACACAACCAAA
>NW_016940749.1:0-284 GCF_001483705.2 Eufriesea mexicana | reverse complement strand
GATAGTCGCGCATGCGCAGTTTGCAATTTCATCTACGTATGACGTCAGAATGCGCGCGACGCTGACGCATGCGCAGTTTACAATTTCTTCTATACGTAATATTACAATGCACGCAAAATACGACCACACCCAAACTATTTATTCCGAAACTATTAATTACTAATATCACTTACATAGAAATGAAAGAACTACATTAGCAGTATTTGAAAAGACTGGAAAACGGATAAACTCTAAGAACTGCATTGTAAAATGGATGTAGCAAAAGATTAATAAATAATAAGAAA
>NW_016940748.1:0-588 GCF_001483705.2 Eufriesea mexicana | reverse complement strand
TGAATTTTCCAGCCAGATTCTACAGCATTGCAATGGCTATAGCACGCCAATAGGGTCTTTCCTACTTATTTATGCAAGAAAGATAGCTCACCACAATATTAGCCGAAAATGTCTATAAAATTGAATTTTCCAGCCAGATTCCATTGGATTGCAATGGCTAGAGCACGCCAATAGATCCTTTCCTCCTTATTTATGCGAGAAAGCTGGCTCAACTCGATATTAGTCGAAAATGTCAATAAAATAGAGTTCTCCAGCCAGATTCTATTGCATTGCAATTGCTGTAGCACGCCAATAGAATCTTTCCTCCTTATTTATGCAACAAATTTAGCTCAACATGATATTAGTCGAAAAAGTCAATAAAATTTAATTTTCCAGCCTGATTCTACAGCATTGATGCGGCTATAGCACGCCAATAGAAACTTTTCTCCGTATTTATGCAAGAAAGTTAGCTCACTACGATATTAGTCGAAAATGTCATTAAAATTGAATTTTCCGGCCCGATTCCGCAGCATTGCTATGGCTATAAAACGGTAATAGAATATATCCTCCTTATATTGGCAAGAAAGTTAGCTCACCACGATATTAGTC
>NW_016940747.1:0-500 GCF_001483705.2 Eufriesea mexicana | reverse complement strand
CGCAGCATTGTAGTGTAAAGCATAAAGGTCAATGCATCCTTTGCTAACTTAACCAATCGTAACGTACACAAGCGTACCAAACTCCGCCAAACGTGCAGCGATTGCGATAATAGCTGTCCTTGCCAGGAAAGTCAAAGCTACCCAAACCAAACCCAATCAAACGTAACCTAACCGCACGTTACATATCCCTGCTCCCTGTCTAACTAGTCGAGACCACTATTGCTGGCCCAACCTCAGTGCCAAGCAGGTCACCTTAAAGCACGGTAGACGCAGAGATTCACCGAAAAGCAGTGAAGAGTAGAAAAGTCAGATCTATCCTGTCCAAACCTAACCAGCCGTAACGCAACCATTCGTAACATAACTCTACGTAATCTGACGAGACCACTATTTCTGGCCAACGTAGAGCCGCGCAGAATATATAACAAAACGGTAGCGCATAGAAATCTACAGCATTGCAGTGAATAGCACAAACGTAAAAGGTACCCTGTCCAAACCTAACC
>NW_016940746.1:484-843 GCF_001483705.2 Eufriesea mexicana | reverse complement strand
CAACCGGATTCTATAGCTCTGCAATGGCTATAGCACGCCAATAGAATCATTACTCCTTATTTGTAGAAGAAAATTAGGTCACCACGATGTTATTCGAAAATGTCCATAAAATTGAATATTCCATCCAGATTCTAAGACATTGCTATGGCTATAGCACGCCAATAGAATCCTGCCTCCTTACGTATGCAAGGGAGATAGCTCACAACGATATATGCCGAAAATGTCAATAAAATTGAATTTTCCACCCTGATTCTGTATGCAAGGGAGTTAGCTCACAACGATATATGCCGAAAATGTCAATAAAATTGAATTTTCCACCCTGATTCTATAGCTCTGCAACGTCTATAGCACGCCAATAG
>NW_016940746.1:0-205 GCF_001483705.2 Eufriesea mexicana | reverse complement strand
TTAGCTCACCACGATATTAGTAGAAAATGTCAATAGAATTGATTTATTCCAGGCAGATTCTATAGCATTGCAATGGCTATAGCACGCCAGTATAATCATTCCTCCTTATATATGCAAGAAAATTAGCTCACCAAGTTATTATTCGAAAATGTCAATAAAATTGCATTTTCCAGCCAGATCCTAAGACATTGCGATGGCTATAACA
>NW_016940745.1:0-513 GCF_001483705.2 Eufriesea mexicana | reverse complement strand
AGAATTGAATTTTCGAGGCAGATTATATAGCATTGTAATGGGTATTGCGTGCCAATAGATTCTCTCTTCCTTATATATGCAAGGTTGTGAGCTCACCACGATATTAGTCGAAAATGTCAATAAATCTGAATTTTCCACCCAGATACTATAGAATTGCACTGGCCATAGCTGGCCAATAGATTCTTTCCTCCGTAATTATTCAAGAAAGTTACCTCTCCACGATATGAGTCGAAAATGTCAATAAAGTTGAATATTCGAGGCAGATTCTACAGCATTTTAATGGCTATAGCACGGCAATACCATCTTTCCTCCTTATTTATGCAAGAAAGTTATATCACCACGATATTATTCGAAAATGTCAGTAAAGTTGAATTTTCGAGGCAGATAATGAAGCATTGTATTGGCTATAGTACGGCAATATTTTCTTTCCTCCTTATTTATACAAGAAACTTATCTCACGACGATATTAGTCGAAAATGTTAATAAAATTTAATTTTCCAGACAGATTCTATA
>NW_016940744.1:544-2413 GCF_001483705.2 Eufriesea mexicana | reverse complement strand
GAAACAGAGCACTGTAGCCGTTGGATTGATCTGTTCAGTGATGATTTAAGTAGTTTGCAATTCTAGGGTGGCAGAGGATAGACCCATTTTCTCTCGAGACTATAAAAATTGCCGAAAGAGTACTGTGTGCTGCCATGATCACAGTACATTATCCCCTGGACTAATCTGCCCACTCATAACATAATTTTAACAGCAATTCTAGAAAGATCAATACATTGCATGGTTATGGCTACATATATTTACAATCGACAGTACGGCACATATAACATCAGTCAACAGAGCCATGTGGCCGCATAAAGTACCTGTTCAACGGTGATGCAGATTCTGATGCAACTCCAGGATGACATAAGACAGATCCGTTAGAGCTCGAGATAATAACAGTGGCCATAACGGCTCTGAGTACAGCCATCATAACAGCACACCAGCGGTTGGATTAATCTGCTCTCTGATGACAGGGCTCCTATTGCAATTCTAGAAGGGCAAAAAACTCACCCATTGTCGCCAAAGATATTAAAAATTTACGAAAGTGCACTGAGCACGGCCATCATCACAATGATTTAAAAGTTGAACAAATTGGTTAACAGATAATTTCCATTTGACAGTAATTTCAGAATAATCAATGCATAGTAGTGTTATACGTAGAGATAACTATAATTCTAGGTACAGCTCTTAGGACATCAAGCAGCAGACTAATGTAGCCAATGGATTGATCTGTCAGTGAGAATTTAAGTGCCTTTGTAATTCTAGAGAGGCGAAGGACTGACACATTATCTCTCAATATGATATATGGAATAATGAATATACAGTACCATTAGGGTCACAGATATTTAAAGTTGTCAGAACGGTACTTATTGCATTGATCAACGGAGCCCTGTAGCCGTTGAATTAACCTCATCAATTATGATGTGGTTTCTATAGCAATTTTAAAAAAGGCAGAAGACAGATGCATTATTGCTCGAGATATTATTAATTGACATAAGAGGACTGGGTAGAGCCACCATCACAGTACTGCAGCTGCAGAATTAATCTGCACACTGATGATTTAAAATCGACAGTATTTCTGGAAAAATCAAGGTGTACATCAGTTACGGAAGCAGATGTTAACAACTCCATGTACAGTAGTCGGTATATCCACCAGTAGAGCAGTGTAGCAGTTGGAATAAGCTGCTTAGTGATGATTTAAATCCTACAGCATTTCTGGAATGAAAAGAGATTGGCGCATTGACGCTTGTGACATCTTCAATGGACGAAACAGTACTGGGTACAGCCATCATAATGATACTGTAGAGGTTGGTATAATTTGTTGAATTATAATTTAATTTTTACAGCAATTCTAGAATAATTAACATATGGTAATGTTATGGCTACGGGTAATTATAATTGACTGTAATGCAAATAGTATATCCTCCAACAGAGCACTGTAGCCATTGGATTTGCCTGCTCAAAGGTGATGTATATTCTATAGCAATTAAAAAATGACAAAGGACAGATCCATTATTGCTTAAGCTATTATCAATTGACATAACAGTGCTCAGTACAGCCATCATCACAGTAATGCAGCCGCTGGATTGATCTGCTTACTGATGATTTAAATTCCACAGTCATTCCAGAATAACCAAGGAACGCATCAGTCATGGATAGAGGTAATTACAATTCCCAGTATGGTAGTCGGTACATCCACCAATAGAGCAAACCAGAAGCTGGAATATTCTGCTCAGAAATGATTTAAGTCCTATTGCAGTCATCGATTGGCAAAGGACTGGCTCATAATCGTTCGCGAACTTTTCAACTGACGAAACCGTACTGAGTGCAGCCATTATAACAGTTCTGTAGAGTTTGGAATAATTTGTTCAGCTATTACTTAATTTT
>NW_016940744.1:0-304 GCF_001483705.2 Eufriesea mexicana | reverse complement strand
GTACATACACCAATTGAGCAAAGTAGAAGTTGGATTATTCTGTTAATGCTGATTTGTCAATGGACTCGCCCATTATCGCTCGAAACATTCAGAATTGACGAAACAGTACCGCTTACAGCCATCATCGCAGTTCCTTAGCCGTTGGACTTGTTCGTTGACAGATAGTATAAATTTAGCAGCATCTCTAGAATAATGAACGTATTGAGCGGTCATGGCTGGAGATGCTTACAATTCCCAGTACGGTATCTGGTGCATCCACCAATGGAGTACTGTGGCTATTGGATTAATATGCTCACTGTTGTTG
>NW_016940743.1:0-1109 GCF_001483705.2 Eufriesea mexicana | reverse complement strand
AAATTGAATTTTCCAGGAAGATTCTATTGCATTGCCATGCCCATAACACACCATTAGAATCAATCCTCCTTATATATGCGTGAAAGTTAACTCACCACGTTATTACCCGAAAATGTCAATAAAATTGATTTTTCCAACCACATCCTATATCATTGCAAGTTAGCCAACAGAATTTTCCGCCTTATATACGCAAGAAGGATAACTCACCACGATATTAGTTGAAAATGTCTATAAAATCGAAACTGCCAGGCACATTCCATATCATTTCAATGGATATAGCGCGCCAAAAGAATCTATCCTCAACACTTATGCAACGGAGGTAGCTCACCACGATATGTGTCGAAAATGACATTAAAATTGCACTTTCCAGCCAGATTCAACAGCATTGCAATGGTTATAGCTTGCCAATAGAATTGCCAATAGAATCTTTGCTCCTTATTTATGCAAGAAAGATAACTCACCACGATATTAGTCGAAAATGTCAATCAAATTGAATTTTCCGGCCAGGTTCTACAGCATTGCATTGGCCATAGCACGCCAAAGGATCCTTCCTCCATACTTGTGCTATGAAGCTAGCTCACCACGATATTAGCCGAAAATGCTAATAAAACTGAATTTTCCGGCCAGATTCTACAGCACAGCAAAGGCTGTAGCACGCCAAAAGGATCTTTCCTCCATACCTTTGCATGGAAGCTAGCTCTTTAGCTCTCCACGATATTAGTCGAAAATGTCAATAAAATTGAACTATCCAGCCCGATTCTGCAGCATTGCTATGGCTATAGCACTCCGAACGGATCTTTCCTCTTTACCTATGCAAGGAAGTTATCTCACCACGATATTAGTCGAAAATGTCAATCAAATTGGATTTTGCGGCCAGATTCCACAGCATTGCCTTGCCCATAGCACGCCAAAAGGATCTTTCCTCCATACATATGCAAGGAAGCTAGCCCACCACGATATTAGTCGAAAATGTCAATAAAATTGGTCATTCCATCCCGATTCTGCAGCACTGCATTGGCTATAGCTTGCCAATATAATCTTTCCTCATTGTTTATGCAAGAAAGTTAGCTCACCACGGTGTTAGTCGAAAATGTCAATAAAATTGAACT
>NW_016940742.1:0-2387 GCF_001483705.2 Eufriesea mexicana | reverse complement strand
ATAGCTAATAATTTCAGTTCATAAATTAATTATAGAAATTTGGAATTTTTCGCAACAGAAATAAATCTATATTTGCATCATTGACGTTATTAAATATAAGTTAATATAAGAGGCATCGTTTGATATTTTACATCGATACTTTATCACATAGCTATTTCAAAGATGCAACATTTTCCCGCTACAAAAATACCTAGCACATCCGGCTGCAGCCAACTTCCAGTTGGCGGCAAGCGGGCATAACAGTAACATCGTGCAATATTCTCCCGCGTCAAAATAAAACATTAAATCTCAGAACGTTTCGTGAAGTAGTGATATCGCTGATTGACGTTTTAATTACTTTACGGAGTTCAAGATTACTAACTGTGAACATTTCTACTGTGGTAATATACCACATGTGAAAAAAAATGATGTTACATAGTGTAAACTGCGTAATGATACATGTGCGAAATGAAGTGGTGTGAGTGCGCGATCTTATAATACTACCGCATTGTTCGTTATTATCGCCTGTAGAAGATTCTAGATTTCGACAGTTCTTTGGAATATTTGATCGACATCACTCTGCATAGGTAGCTTTTAAACAGTTTTTTCAATTTTTCTTCGATCTTGACATTCCATTGCAACATAGTCACGTATTATCTCTTTTACATTCTAAATTTTAATTTTAGATTAGAATATTTCATATCTACTGTATAGAATAGGCTGCTCTCGAACCAGTAGGGCAATTATATTACAATTGAAGGTGCATATATGTACCAAAGTAACAGAAAAGCAGGTGCCTGTGAAATCGCTCTACACAGTATACTTTATTCGCCTATATTTCTGAAATTAGGCTTCTCGGTTAGATTTTTTCGGTATAACAGCGTAGAGTAATTTTTCCCTTCACGGAATCGGATATTTCTTTTCGGTTTCAAGCGTGCGTTTTCGAGAAATAGTGCCGAATGTGTCAGTGGCTGACAGATCGTGTGACGCATTTACTATTTGGCTTATATCTTTTGAATTAGGCTTTTTGAATCGGTTGTTTCCACTGATTCGCGTAAAGTGATTCTTTCCTTAACGGGATTGGATATTTCTTTTCGGTTTCAAGCGTGCGTTTTCGAGAAATAGTGCCGAATGTGTCAGTGGCTGACAGATCGTGTGACGCATTTACTATTTGGCTTATATCTTTTGAATTAGGCTTTTTGAATCGGTTGTTTCCACTGATTCGCGTAAAGTGATTCTTTCCTTAACGGGATTGGATATTTCTTTTCGGTTTCGATTGTGCGTTTTTCTAAAATAGTTCCGAATGTGTCAGTGGCTGTCAGATCGTGTGACGCATTTACTCTTTTGGCTTATATCTTTTGAATTAGGCTTTTTGAATAGGATTTTTCCACCGATTCGCGTAGAGTGATTCTTTCCTTAACGGGATTGGATATTTTTTTTCGGTTTAGAGCGTGCGTTTTTCTAAAATAGTGCCGAATGTGTCAGTATCTGTCAGATCGTACGACGCAATTTACTTTTTTGGCTTCTATCTTTTGAATTAGGCTTTTTGAACCGGATTTTTTCATATATTCGCATAGAGTGATCTTTTCCTTAACGGGATTGGATATTTTTTTTCGGTTTCGAGCCTGTGTTTTCGGAAAATAGTGCCAAATGTGTCAGTGGCTGTGAAATGGTGCTGCGTAATTTCCTTTTTTGGCCTCTAGTTTTTGAATTAGGCTTTTTGAATCGGATTTTTCTACTGATTCGCGTAGAGTGATTCTTCCCTTAACGGGATTGGATATCTTTTTTCGGTTTCGAGTTTCCATTTTCGAAAAATAGTGCCGAATGTGTCATTGGCCGTGAGATCGTACTGCGCAATAGACTTTTTTGGCTTCTATTTCCGAAATTAGGCTTTTTGATTAGGTTTGTTTTATATATTAGTGTAGAGTGGAATTTTCTGTAACGGGATTGTATATTTTTTTTCGGTTTCGAGAGTGCGTTTTCGAACAATAGTGCCGAATGTGTTAGTGGCTGTGAAATCGTGCTGCGTAATAGTGCATTTTCTTTTCTATTTCCGAAATTGGACTTCTTGATTAGGTTTGTGCTATATATCAGTGTAGAGTGGAATTTTCTTTAATGATATTGAATATTTATTTTCAGTTTTGAGTGTGCGTTTTCGAAAAATAGTGCCGAATGTGTCAGTAGCCGTGAAATCGTCCGCGTAATAGACATTTTTGACATCTATCTTCGAAACTGGGTTTTTTGATTAGGTTTGTTCTATACATCAGTGTAGAGTGGAATTTTCTCTAACTGAATTGAATACTTTTTTTCAGTTCATTTTAGATTACATTCCTGTGGTCGCTGTATAATTGCTATGGCTAATGCTGGAGAAGATAACAGTGGTTCCCAATTCTTCTTTACTCTTGGTT
>NW_016940741.1:0-1044 GCF_001483705.2 Eufriesea mexicana | reverse complement strand
TCTATACATCCATCCATCCATCCATCCATACATTCATACATTCATACATCCATAAATCCATCCATCCATACAACCATACAACCATACATACATCCATACATATTTCCATAAATACATACATACTTCCATCCATCCATCCATCCATCCACTCATAGATCCATCCATCCATACATCCATACAGATATAAATCCATACATCCGTACATCCGAATATCCATACATTCGTACATCCATACATTCGTAAATCCATACACAAATACATCCATACATCCATACATCCATACATCCATCCGTCCATCCATAAATCCATACGTCCGTACATCCGTACATTCGTACATCCATACGTCCATACAACCACACATCCATACATGCATACATCCATACATTCTTAAATCCATACATCCATACATACATACATCCATACATGCATACATCCATTCATCCATCCATACATACATTCATCCATACATCTCCACATCCATACTTCCATAAGTGCATCCATTCGTACGTCCATCATTCGATACATCCATCCATCCATATATCCATACATGCAGACAGCGATGCATCCATACATTCATACTTCCGTACATCCGTCCATCCGTACCTCAATCCATCCATACATCCATCCATCCACACAAACATTCATCCATACATACATCCATCCATACATCCTTCTTTCCATACATCTATCCATCCATACATCCACCCTACCATACATTCATACATCCACACAACCATACATCTATAAATCCATACATCCGTGCATATATACTTCAATACATTCATACATACGTACATTCGTACATCCATACATACATACATCCATACATCCATACGTCCATACATCCATCCGTCCATCCATAAATCCATACATCCGTACATCCGTACATTCGTACATCCATACGTCAAAAAATGCATACAGCCATACATCCATCAATACATACATCCATACAAGCACCCTTACATACATCCATTCTTCCGGCCATTCACCCATCCATTCGTCCGCCCACACATCCATACATCCATGCCTCCGTACATCCATATA
>NW_016940740.1:0-291 GCF_001483705.2 Eufriesea mexicana | reverse complement strand
TCGCCTAACGCCTTCAATCCAATGGCAAGTACTGTCATCTACTTGCCTGGGAAGAGGTCTATTAAAAATATATAATCTGTTATATCTTGGAGAATATATCACATAACGCCTTCAATCCAATGGCATGTACAGCCATCTTCTTGCCAGAAAGTGCGTCTATTCAAAATCTATAACCTGTTGTTGCTTGGTGAATAGATCGCCGAACGCATTCAATCCAATTGCAAGTGAAGCCGTCTACATGCCAGAAAAAAGGTTTATTCAAAATCTATAACATGTTATAGCTTGGTGAAT
>NW_016940739.1:1174-2189 GCF_001483705.2 Eufriesea mexicana | reverse complement strand
GTTGGATGGATGTATGGATTGGTGGCAGTATCGATAGATGGATGTATGGATGGATAGAGGTATCGATGGACGGATGTATGGATGGATGCAGGTATGGATGGACTGATCTTCGGTTGTATGGATGATGGATGCAGGTATGGATGGACTGATCTTCGGTTGTATGGATGTATGGATGTATATATGTATGGATATATGGGCGGATGGATGTATGGCTAGATGGTTTTATGGATGGGTGGATGGATGCATGGATGTATGGATGCGTGTATGGAAGGGCGAATGTACGGTTGTACGTATGGGTGGACGTATGGATGTATGTGTGGGTGTATGTACGGATGTATCTATGCATTTACGTATGGGTGAGCATATGGGTTTATGTATCGATGTATGGATGAATGTATGGATGTATGTATGGATGGATGTGTGTATGGTTGCTTGGATTTATGGGTGTATGGGTGTGTGGATGTAAGGAAGTATGGATGGATGGATGTATGGATGGATGGATGTATGGATGGGTGCCTGTATGGATGGATGGGTGTGTGGATGGGTGGATATATGGATGGATGGATGTGTGGAAAGGTGGATGTACGGATGGATGTATGTATGGATGAATGTTTGTATGGATGGATGGATGTATGGAAGGACTGCGGTATGGATGGACGGTTGTACGGATGTATGGATGTATGGATGTATATATGCATGGATGTATGGATGTATGGACGTATGGATGTATGGATGTACGGATTTATATATGTATGTATGTATGGATGGATGGATGAAGGTATCGATGTATGTATGTATGTAATGATGGATTGATGGATTGTTGTATGGATGTATGGATGTATTGATGTATGTATGGATGTATGGATGGATGTATGAATGGACATGTGTATGGTTGGGTGGATGCGTGTATTAAAGGGCGTATGTATGGATGCATGTATAGATGGCTGTATGGATGTTTGTACGGATGTATGTATGGATATATCTATGGATGTATGGATGGGTGTGTGTATGGACG
>NW_016940739.1:0-927 GCF_001483705.2 Eufriesea mexicana | reverse complement strand
TGTATGCATGGATGTATGTATGGATGTTTGTATGGATGGATGTATGGATGTATGTATGGATGTATGTAAGAATGTACGTATGGATGTATGGATGCGCGTATGCAAGATCATATGTATGGATGCATATGCGGATGTGTGAATGGGTGTATGTACGGATGTGTGGAAGTAGGTATGGATGTATGTATGGATGTATGTATGGACGCATATACGGATGTGTAAATGGGTGTATGTACGGATGGGTGGATGTGGGTGTGGATGTATGTATGTATGTATGGCTGTATGTTTAGACGGATTTATGGATGTATGAATGTGTGGAGGTATGGATGTACGTATGTATGGATGTATGGGTGTATATACGTATGGATGTATGTATGGATAGATGTGTGGATCGATGGATCTATGGATGGGCGCTTGTATGGTTGGATGGATGTATGGTTCGATGGAAGTGTGGATGGATGGTTGTATGGATGGATGTATGTGTGGATGGCAGGATATATGGATCGATGGATGTATGGATGGTTGGACGTGTGGATGGATGGACGTATGGAGGGATGGACGTACCGATGGTATGTATGTATGGATGGATGGCTGTATGGACGGATGGATGTACGGATGGATAGATGGATGGATTGGTGGGTTGATGTATGGATGGATGGATGTATGGATCGATGGTTGTATGGATGGGTGCATGTATGGATCGATGGATGTATGGTTCGATGTATGTATGGATGGGTGGATGTATGGGCGGATGGATGTGTAGAAAGGTGGACGTGTGCATGGATTTATGAATGGATGAATGGTTGTATGGATGCATGGATGAATGGATGGATTGAGGTATGGATGGACGGATGTACGTATGTATGCATTTATGGACGGATGGGTGGATGGATGTATGGATGAATGGTTGTATGGATGGATGTATGGATG
>NW_016940738.1:0-229 GCF_001483705.2 Eufriesea mexicana | reverse complement strand
AATTCTATTGGCGTGCTATAGCCATTGCAATTCTATTGCATCTGTCTGGAAAATTCAATTTTAACAACATCTTCGGCAAATCTCGTCGTGATGTAACTTTCTTGCATAAATACGGAGGAAAGATACTATTGGCGAGCTATAGCCACTGCAATGCTATGGAATCTGGCTGGAATATTCAATGTTATTGACATTTTCGGCTAATATCGTGATGAGCTAACATTCTTGTATA
>NW_016940737.1:0-753 GCF_001483705.2 Eufriesea mexicana | reverse complement strand
TTTCGACTAATATCGTGGTGAGCTTACTTCCTTGCGAAAGTAAGGAGGAAAGATGCTTTTTGAATGCTACAGCCATTGCAATGGTATAGAATGTGGCTGAAAAGAAATTTTGTTGACATTTTCGACTAATATCTTGGTGAGCTGATTTCCTGGCTTAATTAAGGAGGAAAGATGCTTTCTCAGTGGTATAGCCATCGCAATGATATAGATTGTGGCTGGAAAATACAATTTTATTGACATTTTCGACTAATATCTTTGTGAGCTATCTTCCTAGCGTAAGTAATGAGGAAACATACTGTTGGCGCGCTATAGTCATTGCAAAGCTATAGAATCTGGAAGGGAAATTCAATTTTATTGACATTATCCACTAGTATCGTGGTGGGCTATCTTCCTTGCATATATAGGAAGGTAAGATTCTATTGACGTGCTATAGCCATTGGACTGCTATAGAATCTTGCTGGAAAATTCAATTTTATTGACATTTTCGACTAACCCCGTGGTGAGCTTACTTCCTTTCGTAAGTAAGCAGGAACGATGCGTTTTGAGTGCTATAGCAATTGCAATGATATAGAATGTTGCTGGAAAATACAATTTTGTTGACATTTTCGACTAATATCGTGGTGAGCTAACTTCCTTGCGTAAGTAAGGAGGAAAGATGCTTTTTGAGTGCTGTCGCCATTGGAATGCTACAGAATGTGGCTGGAAAATTCAAGTTTGTCTACATTTTCGACTAATATCGTGGTGAGCTAACTT
>NW_016940736.1:0-664 GCF_001483705.2 Eufriesea mexicana | reverse complement strand
AAGGACGGATGTATGGATGCATGGATGTTAGTATCAATGTATGTATGAAAGTATGTACGCGTGATTGTTTGGTTGTATGCACGTATGGATGGATGGGTGGATGTAAGGGTCGATGGATTAATGGATGGGTGGATGTATGGATGGATGTTTGTATGGATGAAAGGATGTATGGATGTATGGACGGATGGATGGGTGGAAGGATGGATGGATGGATGTATGGACGGATTGAGGTGTGGATCGTCGTATGTACGTATGTGTGGATGTATGTATGTATATATGTATGTATGTATGGGTGTGATCGATGTATCGATGGATGGAAGTACAAATGGAAGGCTTTATGGATGTGTGGATGTGTGTATGTATGGATGTATGGATGGTTGGATGTATGCATGTGTGTATGTATTGTGTATGGATGTATGGATGTATGGATGTATGGATGTATGGATGCATGGATGTATGGATGTACGTATGAATTGATGTACGGATGTGTGGATGTATGTATGAATGAATGTATGAATGTGTGGATGTATGCATGGATGGATGTGTGAATTGATGTATGTATGGATGTATGGATGGATGGATGGATTGTTGCATGGAAGTTTGTATGTATAAATGTATGGATGTGTGGATGTAAGTATTGACGTATGTATGGATATATGGAAGG
>NW_016940735.1:0-1058 GCF_001483705.2 Eufriesea mexicana | reverse complement strand
ATAGCATTGTAATTGCCATAGCGCGCCAATAGCATATTTCATCCTTATATACGCAAGAAAGTTCGGTCTCCACGATATTCGTCGAAAATGTCAATAAAATTGAATTTTCCATACAAATTCTAGAGCAGTGAAGTGGTAATACAAGCCAAAAGCATCTTTCCTCATTATTTATGCACGACAGTTAGCCCACCACGATATCAGTAGAAAATGGCAATAAAAATGAACTTTCCAGCCAGATGCTATAGCATTCCAATGGCTACAGCATGCCACTAGTATCTTTCCTCCTTATTTATGCACTAAAGTTATCCCACCACGATATTAGTCGAAAACGACAATAATATTGAATTTTCCAGCCAGATTGAATAGCATTTCAATGGCTATATCACACCAATAGTATCTATCGTCCTTATTTATGCAGGAAAGTTAGCTCACCGAGATAACCTAAGATATTAGCCGAAAATGTCAATAAAACTGAATTTTCCAGCCAGATTCTATAGCATTGCAATGACTATAGTACGGCAGTAGAATCTATCCTCCTTGCATATGCAAGAAAGTTAGGTCACCACGATATTAGTCGAAAATGTCAATAAAATTGAGTTTTCCAACCATATTCTAGAGCACTGAAATGGCTACAGCACGACAATTGTATCTTTGCTCACTATTTATGCGGGAAAGGTAGCTCACAAAGATATCAGCCGAAAATGTACATTAAATCGAGTTTTCCAGCCAGACTCTATAGCACTGCAAAGGTTATAGCACGCCAGTAGAATACTTCCCCCTTATATATGCAAGAAAATATGGTCACCACAATATTCGTCGAAAATGTCAACAAAATTGTATTTTCCAGTCAGATTCTAAGCATTGTAATAGCCACAGCGCGCCAATAGAATCTTTCCTCCCTATATATGCAAGAAGGATAGGTCACCACGATATTAGCCGAAAACGTGAATAAAATTGTATTTTCCAGCCAGATTCTATTGGACTGCAATTTCTAGAGTACGCCAGTAGAATCTATCCTACTTGCATATGCAAGAAAGTTAGGTCACCACGATAGTAGT
>NW_016940734.1:2011-2778 GCF_001483705.2 Eufriesea mexicana | reverse complement strand
CTGCTGCTGAGTTCCCCAGTGTCAAGTAGAAAACATTACAGCATAGTATAGAGCAGAAATCCATAGAGGGGTATTGCGCAGCACAATACCTGTAGCAATCCTTTCCTAAGCTAACCAAACGTAACGTAGCCAAACGTAGCATAACACAACCTAACGTGCCGGGACCACTATTGCTGGCCTCCCAGGGCCAAGCAGGATGTAGTAGAGCACGGTGGAGCGCAGAAATCCATTGCATTGCAGCGTATAGCACAGAAGTAAAAGATATCCTAACATAACCTGACATAACCCATCCTAACCGGACACAGCGTATCCCGTCATAAAGTGCCGAAACCACAACTGCTGGCTTCCCCAGATCGAAACAGAACATTCTAACGCACAGTAGAGCGGAGCAATGCTCCTAATAGCTGTGTGTGTCAAAGAAGTCATAGATATACTATCTTAATATATGATAGGGGGGCCAGCAGTCTTAGTTAGGTTACGCTTGGCTATGCAACGAATGATTCCGTTTGGGTAGGTTGGCATGGAGTTTTGCGCTATGCACTACTATTCGATGGACTTCTGCTCTCTACTCTGCTCTAGTGTATTCTGCTTGGCTCTGTGCATGGCAGCAATAGTGGTCCCAGCACATTAGGATGCCTTAAGTTGCGTACGGTTACGCTACCTTAGTTAAGGTAAGGACGGGATAGCTTTCACTTTTTTGTTATACACAAATTTTCGGTGTATTTGTGTGATCTACTGTGCCCTGATATGCTATGCCTTGCTCTGGG
>NW_016940734.1:0-1470 GCF_001483705.2 Eufriesea mexicana | reverse complement strand
CTGTGCTTTACTCTGCTCTTTCATATTCTGCCTGTCGCTGGGGACGCCAGCAATAGATGTAGCAGCACATTATGTTCAGATATTTTACGTACGGGTAGGTTATATCAGGATAGGTTTGGTTGGTATAGCTTTAGCTTTTGTGCTATACACTGCTATTCGGTTGATTTCTACACTCCACATTGCACTAGCATATTCTGCTCTGCTCCTGGAAGACAGAAATAGTAGTCGCGGCACGTTTGGTTGAGTTAGGTTACGTCCGTTCGTGTTAAGTTAAGTTAGGTTTGGTTGGAACAGATACGACTTTTGCGCTATATACCGTTGTTGTATGGATTTCTGCACTCTTCTGTTCCCTATCGTATTCAGCATGTCTCTGGGGACGCCAGCAATGGCGGTCGCGGCGCGTTCCGTTGAATTACGTTACATTCGGTCAGCTCAGGTTCGTTTGGGTTACGTTGGGATAACGCTGACTCCTCTGCAATACATTGCTATCCTATATATTCATGTGCTCCACTGTGCTATATCATATTCTGCATGTCTGCGGGGACGCCAGCAATGGTGGTCGCGGTACGATGGTTTGTGGTACGTTACGTTTGGTTAGGTTAGTCTAGGGTAGGCTTGGGCAGTGTAGCTTCGAATTTTGTGCTATACTCATTTACTCGTCCTATTCCTGCGCTCTGCGTTCCTCCAGTTTACTCTGCTTGGCTCTAGGGACGCCAGGAATAGTGGTCGCGTCACGTTAGTTTCAGTTATGCTATGGTTGGTTAAGTTAGGTTATGATATGGTCACCAAGGTTATCATTGGCTTCTGTGCTGTACGCTGCTCTTCGGTCCATTCCTGCGCTCTACATTGCTCTAGCGTATTCTGCTTCACACGGGCAGGACAGCAACGGTGGTCTCGGCAAGTTAGTTAGAGATAGGTTGCGTTCGAATGAGTTAGGTTATTTCGGGAGTTCGTCGATATCTTCGGCTCTTCCGCTATGCACATCTAGCATATGGACTTCTGCTATCCGCTCTCCTCTAATATGCTCTTCTTGCCTCTGGGGAGGCCAGCAGTAGTGGGCTTTGCGCGTTTCGTTGTGTTAGATTACGATTGGCTTGGTTAGGTCAGGCTAAACTTGGTTATGGTGTCTTTGACGTTTGAGCTACCCAATGCTACACCGCGGATTTATGCGCCCTGCTCTGCTCTAGTATATTCTGCTTGGCTATGGCGAGGCTAGCAATAGCGGCCTCGGCATGTTAGGTTGGGCTAAGATGCGTTCGGTTGTGTTACGTGTGGTTACGTTAGGATTGGGTAACCGCGACTATTGTGCTATGCACTGCGGTTCTATGCATTTCTGCGCTCTACTATCCTCCATCGTTTTCTGCTCGGCTCTGTTGAGGGCAGAAATGGTGCTTTCGGAACGCTAGGGTGGTTCAGGTTAAGTATGGTTACGTTATGTTTGGCCTGTTTGGAAAGGTTATTCTTGACTTT